>NC_137138.1:6838060-7120560 GCF_949319135.1 Squalius cephalus | reverse complement strand
GTAGTCCCTATAACTATTGCCGGAAGAACCCACTTTTTGGCATTTTCGCACCGCAAGAACTGTGAACGATTTTAGTTCTAGGAACGCCTTTTGGGAGGGTTAAATTAGCTCCTACTTCAGAGTAGGGTTTAACCCAGCACAATAGGTACCAACCATCAGTGTACGTAGATTGTCTGAAAACGTGCCATAAAAAACACAGGCACTTGCCATTTTTAAAAAGCTGTGTAAACAGAGTTTACATATGCTTACTCCACGTACTACGTCCACGTAAAATTTATCTGTCGCCTTTGTCTGCGTTTTGATGCTCCATATTTGGATTTAATGCAAGTGAAACTGGGATTCTGCACAATAATGAATGCTGATAAAAAAACTAAATTCGTTGCTGAACTAGTTTGGTCAAGCTGTTGTGGTTGTGGTGCGTTGGGTAAGAAAAACTAGACATGCAACACACACACACACACAAAAAGCTAATAAGTGAAATTACAGGGTATGGATTGCCATTTTGCAGCTGTAATAAGCAAGAGAGGTCTAATAACATTCCAGCATTCCTCTTTAGAACAGCCAATAGCATTCCAGCTTTTTGTAACCGGGTGGCCAATTGCGTTCCAGCATTCCTCGCCGTCTTTGTGCCACTTGTTTTTCACAGATCTCCTGTATTATAGGCCTTCCTGCTGATTCAGAGTCAACACTAGTGAATCAGCAGGGATGAACCTCTGAATCACGGAGATTAAATGATCAGCAGGGATGAATCATTTGATCTGATTCTCCTACAATGAGCCTGTGGAGCTGAAGCCCAGCGGGAGTCACTCACACAGTCTGACACTGAAAGAAGAAAAACGAAAGAGAGGAAAAAATGAAACAGAATGGGAGAATGTAGGAAATGAGGAGAAAATTTTAAATGCAGTTCACCTGCTAAAGAAACTAGTCACCTGTTTAAACAAGGAAATTAAAGACAATGAGAAACTAGTCGTTGAAACGATAACATCTCATTAGCCATGCGCGTGTGTTTATACAAGCAGGAAAGGGAAAATTTTGAGTCATTATTAGATTTGATCAGGCTTTCACTGAGCATCCAATAACACAACAGTCATGTGGTTCCCCGTTTCAAATACAGGCTGTGCTCAGAGTGGAAACTAGTGTACTATTTACTGCACACTATGCACTGTATACTATATTTTATGCAAAAGTAAGCAATATAAAACCATGTTTTAATCATTGCTGTCACGAGTTGCACGTAAGTGGTGTCACCAACTTTGCACAGTTCTACATTTATTTTGCATTTTTAATTAAATGCATAAAATGTCCTAACTTTTTGTGTGTGTTTGTTGTTTTTTATTGCAGATTGTATAACACAAGACAGGGAACATCCAACAATGTAAGACACATCCACCAGGATGAACAAGCATAAGGATCAAGACTACAGGTGGCAGATAAAGACATTAGAACTTAAGACACTAAAATTTTGACATAGAGAAACATAAAGTTAGACATAAGTTAAACATTTGAAGCTACGAAATATTTTCACAAACTCGCATAGAAATATATTAAAGGAGGGCTTGCATTTTTTCCATTTATATGTATGAATAAAACAACGTTTACAACATTAGAGAAAAGAGATTTTAAATCACACTTTTAAAAAAAGAGGATATTTTGTAGAACAATAGAAGGAATTGTGTTTGTTTTTACTGACAACCAGTAATGTATATCCAACCAAAATTTAGAAGTAACCTCACAGTGTTTCAGGGAAAGAAGAAGAAGGATCCACCTCGTAATTAAATCTTTTCTGTATGAAATCACTAATAGGGTCAATCCTTTCCACACTTCCTACATACTGCAGAGATAGTAAGATAACATTACATTAGCTGAATTTGGAATAAAATAGACTAATACACTTCCTATTTTTATCTTATCTTTCTGTAGCAGAAAGCAGTGTTCAGCTAGTCTCTTCTTTCTTTCTGTCCAGCAAAAAGGATGTTGCTGGTTTTAAATTTGTGCTGATTTTTAGCTAGGGTCATCATGTGTTTGCTGAAGGTTCAGTTTAAGTTTGCTGAATGGAGAAAATACAGAGACCTATTCAAAGAAAGGTTGCGTGTGATTAAGAGAAAGCGGCGCATGTTTGTTTACGTGTTTGTTTGTGTGTGTTTGTGTGTGGTGGTTTGGTGCCAGTGGGCATCCTCATCATGCCAGACGGCAACTTGTGTTCGTGACGCATGATATTGGCCTCCTCAGATACTTGGCTCTTGTGTGTGTGTGTGTGTGTGTGTGTGTGTGTGTGTGTGTGTGTGTGTGTGTGTGTGTGTGAGAGAGAGAGAGAGAGAGAGAGGAAAGAGAGAGAGAGAGAGAGAGAGAGAGAGAGAGAGAGAGAGAGTGTGTGTGTGTGTGTGTGTGTGTGTGTGTGTGTGTGTGTGTGTGTGTGTGAGAGAGAGAGAGAGAGAGAGAGAGAGAGAGAGAGAGAGAGGAAAGAGAGAGTGTGTGTGTGTGTGTGTGTGTGTGTGTGTGTGTGTGTGTGTGTGTGTGTGTGTGTGTGTGTGTGTGTGTGTGAGAGAGAGAAAGAGAGAGAGAGGAAAGAGAGTGTGTGTGTGTGTGTGTGTGTGTGTGTGTGTGTGTGTGTGTGTGTGTGTGTGTGTGTGAGAGAGAGAGAGAGAGAGAGGTGAAAGAGAGAGTGTGTGTGTGTGTGTGTGTGTGTGTGTGTGTGTGTGTGTGTGTGTGTGTGTGTGTGTGTGTGTGTGTGTGTGTGTGTGTGTGTGTGTGTGTGTGTGTGTGTGTGTGTGTGTGTGTGTGTGTGATGCACTAGTCAGATAGTAAATGCACAGCTATATTTCCAGTATGCAACAAGTTCTAAGCACCAAAGTTCAAACGCAGGCTCTAGATGAACATAATCACAAATTATACATTTATTTATTTAAATTATAAATGATCAATTATACACCTGACTCTAAATCTGACTGGATGAGCCACATTTCACCCTCCATGGTAAAATCACGTGGTGCTCAACCTTGAGTGTGTTATTCCTTCATCAAACTCTAGAATCATCTCAGTCTAATTCTAGGCTTCCAGTGTAGCCGACTGTCATCCTGTGGCTGTGAATAAGAATAGAGGAACAGTAAAATGCACACCAGCTCTGAGTATGATAATCACATCACCCTACAGTGCAGGTCACTGAGCCACTGTCATGCAGTCTATAAAAGCTGATCAATACAAACAAAGACTGTGAGGATTCAGCTAGCGATCAATCGGGCCCCGGCACCAGGGGCCTCTCCGGCCTGACCTGCGTTAAAGGGATAGTTCACCCAAAAATGAAAATTCTGTCATCATTTACTCACCCTCAAGTTGTTCCAAACCTGTATGACTTTCTTTCTTCTGCTGAACACAGAAGAAGATATTTTGAAGAATATGGGTAACCAAACAGCTGATGAAACCCATTGACTTCCATAGTATTTTCCACCCCATAAAGGTTTGGAACAACATGAAGGTGAGGAAAAGATTACAGAGTTTTCATTTTTGGATGAATTATCCCTTTAAATCAGACTCTTGAAACAAACATCTTTATCTTTGTGCTTCTACTTCTCTATTACTTCATTCAAATATATTTTGTATAGAGCTTATCATAATATAAATGGCTCCAAAGCAAATCACAAACCCCTAGTGAGTGGCGACACGCTGAAATATATCAGCTAGACTAATTAATGAGAAATAAATCAGCAATTATGTGTAATTTGCTATAGGCTAATGAAACTGATCAGACAAAAGCAAAATAATATAGTATATACTTCACATACTTTTACAATGTAGTATTAAACAAACCAGTACTTTCCACACACACACAAAAAAAGATGTTTAATTTTTTAAAAGCAAGGCCAAGCCTTAAGATATCTTTAAAATCTTTGTAATTAAAATATTGAAAAAAAGACGTCAGATTGCCCTAGTGTTCATAAACTGAATTGCACATAACTCATTTCTATCTTACAGTTATACAGTCACTCTGGGCTTTTATGACATTATGATCTCTCATCTCATGCATGTTTTGTTACAGAAGCTGCCTTCTTATGCCGAAATTTGCATTGCCTCACTCGCAACACCCAAGGTAGTGAGGCTGACATTTCCTCTCCACAACCACTATGACTAAAAATACCCTGAGGTACATGGACAAGCACAACAGGCCTGCAGAGATACACAGACCAGTGTGATCACAAGCAACAGCAGGCAGAAGAGAAAATCTCAGCCATGAGGCCAAGATGGGTCCCATCCAACAACACCAGAACACAAATAACACATCTAAACATCTGCAACAATGTCACAGCAATGACAACTAGACACAAACACTGCACTTAAAAGTGCATATTGGTATGTATTGGGGTTGTCAATGAACACACACATACATACCTATATACATACATACATATATATAATGCAAATATGCTGCACAAAATATACTGAGTTGCTGAGCGTTATGTATGTAATATACATACGCGCACTCTCTTTGTGTTTACTATATATACACGCGCACGCTCAATTTAAGATGTATACAGATGCAGTTCCAGTGCACATATACACTGGTGTCCGTGAACCCGTTATCAGAGCCCTTGGCCGAGATACCGGACCCCCGTGGCGCGGTGTGAACTCACCCATAGCTCGGTTCCCCAGCTCATGGTTTCCGCGCGTTCTTCGCGTAATAATCCACGATTCGTGCGTTCGGATGCGTGTTGGTACTCCAAAGCACAGCAGCAGCAGCAGCACAAAGTCCGTGTGTGTCGCTCCTCGGTTTCTGCGCGAATGAACGTGCGCGTGTATTTGCGTGGGGGGTGGGTGTGTGTGTATGTGTGTGTCTCTGGAGGCTTCGAGTACTGCCCCTCTCTCAGTTCTTCCTGATATGAGAAGAGCGCCTAAAAAGCGGTGACTTTGCACACTCGTTTCCTGAAAATGGCTCAGAACCGCAGAAGCATCATGTTCAAATACACAGTCAGTCACAGTCACTCACACTCTCAGAGAGACAGACGCAGAGCTCGGCCACGCGCCTCACGGCCCCGGTGACAGCTGCACTGGCGGGAGCGCGCACGCCGTAGAACGCGAAAGGATCGGGGGAAAAAATCGATAAGTGATAATTCACTCGCTGGACAGATGGCGAGCCTGTTCAGAACAATAAGAGCTAGTTTTTATTTCTCGTGGTATCCAATGTTTCCATTTGGGTGTTGGAAAGTGTTGTTTGCTTACATATATAAATAATTCATAAATATTTCAAATAATGTTGAGATTTCAATGACTGCAAAATATTGTGAGATCGTTATGTGACACAGGCTATTAGCATAAATATATAATAATAATCTAATGTATAACATGGGGTTTGATATAAATGGCTGACTGTAGGCTAATTAAGGAATCAAAACACGATGGGCAGGTTTTACTGTAAAAATATATACAAAGTGTAAGTTATAGGGGAGAGCGGGGCACAACCTAACGCTTTTTGACTTTCTCAGTTTGTGTAAATCTACTTATGGTTCAGAGTATTTATTTTTTCCCCACATTAATTTCCCACATGTCTAGTACAATTATGTGTTTTTGTTTTATTAATACAGTATATACTTTTTTCCTGATATAGCCCGAAAGAATGGAAGTGAAATGTGACAACATGCCCCATAGGTGGGGTACATTGTAACATGTGTGGGGCACATTGTAACATGACATATGGCAGCTTAAAATGTTATCTGATCTAATAAAAAAAATATACAAAACAAACTAAAATATTTTCTAAATAAAATACAATTAAAAAACTTTTTCATATAAAATAATGGCAATTTTTAATAATTAAATAGAAACTCATTTTTGAGTTTTGACTACGAACACATGAAAACACAGCTATACAACATAGTTCAAAACAAATAAATAATTAGTAATTTCTGGACATTGACTCTCAGTCTTTATTTACCTTTTTCTCACGTTTTCTCAATAAAATTAATAAAAGTATAGAATATAATAGCATATTTCTAATAGGGGCACATTGTAACGCAGTGTTACAACATGCCCCCGCCTGCACAACTGGGATTTAAACCCTGCTAGTGTCTTCTGCTAGTTAGCGAAGCATTAAAGAACTATCTCAACTGTTAAATAACATATCGGAGATTAAAATAATATCAGATTTGTCTTATTTTAAATAAACACAAAAAATAGAGATGAAAAATTAACTTAAGTAAGAAATTTACTTTTGCTATGGTTTAATAAATGTCTATGGATATCTTCCAAAAAGAAAATAATTTTGGCGGATTTTTTTTTCTATATAGTGTTGATATGGCAACTAGTAAATAAACAAAGTTCCGTCATCCAAGCATGTGCGGAAGTATTTAAAACAAGCGTGTTACAACTAACCCCGCGTTAGGTTGTGCCCCGCGCTCCCTAATTGCAGAGTGATGTGAATTCATTTCGGATTGTGCCAGATTATTTCAGAGATCGACTTACATTACTGAATGAAGAAATTTGCAGTCATCTCTGCAATGCACTCTCATAAACTGATGAAATGTGATTTTGGCAGGAGCACGTGAATGATGACAGCTGCTGCTGACGAGTCCAGAGTAAAAAACAAGCGTGTGGCGCCATCTAGTGGACAGAAGCCTTCATGGCGCAAGCACGGTCTACAGGAAATGATTGTTTTTAATTCCAAACAAATTTATTGAAGCACATATTCAAGTGAGTGATATTGATCCACTTCATCCACAACCTTTGTAAACACCGGCTTAATAAACCCTAAATCATTCAATTGTCCCATCGGTTTATTGATGTGTTTTTAGTTTATTCAAGTTCAAGTTCTTTTATTTAGGGCCTAGCACATTTAAAACAGCCACAAGACTGACCAAAGTGCTGTACCAAGTAAGTATAATTCTGAATTAAGGGTTAATGTGTAACTATGAACTATAAATAAAATAACATTAAATTGCAGCGCAATAAATACAGAAATTATTTATATTTTGCTGTAGGCCTACAGTTTTTAGTTTTATAGTATGTCATTGTTTGTGACAGTGTCTTCTTTTCATCTCTAGATGGCAGCATTTAGTCGCTGAAACAAATGACCTTCAGACTTTCTTTTTCACTTCAGCCATTATTTTGAAAAGATTTTGTTTCTGGTTTTAGTTTTTATGCCTCATACACAAGCCTGCTTTTGTTCTGGCCGCTGCTGAAAGTTTGAACACATAACCTACTAATCTGAATTTGACTAACTACTATAATTAGGGTTAAACAGTATTTTTTAAATGCTAAATGAAATGCAGAATAAAATGAGATATATAGGTAACACATTTCTGCATTGATCACATTCTCATGGTGGCTGCCAGCATGATATGACCATGAATCGGGAAACTTATAAGCATGCTGGGTTTTGGCTTCACAGTTTCTAACAATATTTTGATTAAATTATGACAGGTTTTTGAACACTTTATTTAAGCATTTATTGACACTGGAAATTAATGTCCTGCTTTAAATAATAGTAAAACACAGAGACAGTGATAATAGAATACTATACTCTTAATCTTTAATCAGTTTATTACAGAGTTTCAAATTCAAATGCTGAAGGCATCCACATTATGAAGCCTATCAAACCATCTCACTGTTGATTTTTTAAATCACGCATTTGTTGACTTTATACTGATAATCTGTTTATTGTTTAAAGATTAAACAAGTTGATCTTCCATATATATATATATGGAAGATCAACTTGTTTATATATATGTGTGTGTGTGCGTGTGTGTGTGTGTGTGTGTGTGTGTGTGTGTGTGTGTGTGTGTGTGTGTGTGTGTGTGTGTGTGGAAGATCAACATTGACAGAATTGAAAGGGTTTTTGCAAATGTCAAGACAATGTCTTTGATTTTACAATGATTTTATTAATGAGAGTGTGAGAGCTAAAGTAATATGAAATAAAGCATCATAATTGAATGTTTCCTCTCTTAAGGCCACACATAAACAAATTTAAGTTCCTTTATTTTTCAAGTGTCAATCAATGGAGATGTCAATTATCATGTATAATGTAAAATGTTGTGTATGCACATCAGACAATTTGCATAAACGCAAAGATCAACAGTTTAAAGAAGAGAGAAAATCACTGGCACTGGCATATACTGGCAACAACATGTACTTCTCAGGTATCTGATTTGTCACATAATTAGGATGATATTCTACTCATTTATTTACACAATTACTTGATAAACAAGAACTAGTTATTTAGTATTAAATAGTATATTTAGTATTGTTGTTAAGAGAGTCCTGCATATTCTTTTGTTCTTCCTGTTCTTCCACATGTGCTTTTGTTGATTGCTCAACAGAAAATAAAAAGCATTGTACAGGCAACAGATAACAATAAACTGTGTGCATGCTTTGTGAAATTGCAATGTGTAGCTAAAAAGCACAGCTCCAAATGTGCAGCCATGAAGGAAACACAAAATGATTAACAGTAAAAAATAAAGTTGCTGAGGATGGTGATCAGACCCAAAGATTTTTTTTTATACAAAGACAGTCGTATTACTTATGAATGGGAGAAAGAAAGTGCAACGAAAAATATGCGCCCATGCAGGATTCCTGCAGGAGGTCTGAAATAGCTAAATGGATTGGAGGTGTTGCAAATATAGCCACCAACTGAACAGACTTTCCTTGAAAGTGACTTTGCAGAATCCCCATCACATACTGTAGTTTAAGGTCCTGTTGTTTTCTAAAGCAGCAAGATTACTTGCTGTCAAATATAGGCTAGAAACAAACTGGCCTCATCCTGGACTCTCTGGCACATCAGAACGAGATTCTGCAGCTCAATCATGAAAGGTAAAAAATAGGTTATCTTCAAATAAAGTTCATTATAGATGCATAGCAGGTACCATCAATGTCATTATTAATGTAGTAAAAATTTGAAAATAATAAAAATGGAAAATAAGACTTTGCTATGTGTTCATCAGCAACATGTATAATAAAACACTTACAATTTGCTATCAGATATTGCATGCTGTCCCATCTATCACGTTTCAAACCTAAAACTCTGCTGTGATGTTCATTAGGTCACGCTTTTGTTAATGTTTGGGGCTTAAAATGTTTTATTTATGAATGTCTGTTTAATTTATTTTAGTGTCAAAACACAAAACAATAATCACTTTAATCACAATTTCTTTTATTTAATCAAAATAAAAAAAAATTAAATAAATTGTTTTGTAAATTGTCAATTAATCAGTTGCTAAAAAAAAAATGAAACTGGAAGTTTGGTATGTGTGCTGTTCATCCTTCTGACCTTTAGATGGCCAAAATTTACATGTAGAAAAGCTTCAAGTCGGCCTTCATAGTTCAATACACATGTAAAAACTGGCGTCTGTTATTCCACTCGGTTATTAAAATACAATAAAATAAAATAAAAGCATGAAAACACACAAGAACCCCATTCCAGTACTGTTTATGTTATAACCACATCTCAGTCGGGTTCAGGAAGTAAATTAATTTTCTAGTAAATTAAATGATCCGCGAATTGTGTGTGTTTGTTTTAGGTAAATAAGCTACACTATACGGAGAACTAAACGAGACAGCTGGGGATAATCGGTAACTATTCAAACAAGTAGCCACAATAATCAGAAACCAAGAAATAGAAACTAAACAAAGCAGAAATATATGATCTAAGGGAAACAAAACATAATATAAGAATACAAGTCCATAATCATGACAATTATACGCTGAAGAGAGATGCTGAAATCATCATTCCCTCATTAAACTGAAAGTAAAACCAAACGCGTTTACAACACAAATGAAACAAACTTAAATGAAATAAACCCCAGCGTTTACTTATTTTATCACATTTATGAGTGTGGGAAATCTTGTAGCCTACTATCAACTGTGTCATTTGTAGCCTACCAGTTTTTTATTATTATTAATGCCATAAACCAGAACAATACAATGAGACATATTCATTCAAAATACAAAGTAACTAAAGTAAAATAAAATAAAATAAAGCAGTGCCAGAGGACAAGATTATTATTATAACTATTATTATATTATTATAAATTATAACAAACAAAAGAGAAATGGTGCTACTTAACACAACATTATATTACAATGTTATAATCTATAGCCTACGAATATGGTTAGTCTGCGTTAATTGCCTTTTTACTTGTGCAGTTACACAAAACAGAACAATAAAGCTTGAAATCATTTTTAAAGTGTAGCCTATACCAAGTTTACAATTCTATAGCCTATTCTACTTAGGCTACATCATAAATAGTTCAAATGTCGCTATTTAATCTCAATTTAATAAAACATGCTCACCGTCCGTGAAACACTTTCGCAGATAGCCTATATCTCTGAAATATTTAACAGGCTTTAAATATTTCCATGTAGCAAACGCCATTGTTCCTGTAAGAGCTTAAACAAAGTGAGACTGGGTCTGGGACGTACGAGTGTCTAATGTTGAATCTGGAGCTGTAGAGTCTGCCGAGTGACTCACAAACGAGGGGTGTGACCCAGACTGTAATAATAAATGGGGGTGTGGCCACAGACTGTAAGGGTGTGACGTAAAAGAAATTACCATGAGCTTGGTGACTGCCTTTTGGTTAACTAAAAAAAATATATGAACAAATGCAGTTGCAGACACAAGATAGGCTTAATAAACGTAATGGTGTTTAATTGTGCAGTAATCACTTTAATCAACAGTACTGCCTATAGGCTACTATTAAAATTAATTATTGTAGGCTATCCTATAAATGATCCAGAAAGTGGGTGCAAACCTTATAGAATTGATCCGTTTTAAAATCCATTAAGATGTTCTAGTGGAATCAATTGAAAAATAACTTTATGCCACCCTTTAATTGAAGGAGGATTTTCAGCTAGAAACTGCTTTTTTTCTGGCAGCAAAAGTTATGACACTGGGTCAAATTCCAGTTATCAAAGATCTTCTCTATTTCACCCTGTCTAGGCCTGTCTTTCACACTTCTCTAAAGTCTTGAGTTGAGCAGTTCCGGTCAAATCAGGAGTTTCCACTACAAATGTAATGTGGTCACATGCATTTCTGTGAGTTCAGCATTACCATAAGCATTTAACATTATTACTGTTTGACATTATTAGGCTACTATTCTTCTTTTGAAATCTGATCAGAAAACATGAGAATTATTTTATTACAATAAACATTTTATGTTTCTCTTCAGGTTAATGCAAATGTCCTTATAAGATACAGACAAGAGTAAATGTAATAGAAACTAAATATTCTCCATGCAATATTTTATGCATTTATAATATTTTTGTTTTTCACTCTGTAAAAGGGTAATTTGTTAAATAATTTATATGTTGTAATTGGGTGAGTACACTAAAGGTTCCTCCAATACAATCAGAAGTCTCTCTCTTTCTTGACCAATCACAGCCTGACTGAGCCAGTGATCGAACATGTGTTGTGCATGAAAACCATATAAGGAAAGCATATTAATTATAATAATAATGTGGTTTGACCTTTGTCTTGCTCATAATTAAGTTAAACTACTGTTGGCAGGTGAATGACAAAAAACATCACATAATACCGGATTAAATTTAAAATCCAAATTTATAATTCAGTGTAATATTCTTGTTTTTTTGTTTTGTTTTTTCAACTTCCTGCACTATACACAAAATGTTAGATAACATACTATGATATATAATTATATATATTGGGATGAGATGAAATATAATTTTAGCAGGATAATTTGGACACTGACAGCTGTAGCTCATGCTTGCAGAATTAAAGATAAGCTACAGCGCCATCTAGTGGACAAACTCGATTAAGGCTCTACTAATGTTAGGTCAATGTGTTTGCCACCCTCAGTATTGACTGGTTCTCTTACGAGAGTTCTCTCGTACTGCGTTTTATCAAAACGCTACGGGAAAAGTCTCTTTTCACGAAACACTGAAGCAAAAAATTATCCTTTAATTTTCATATATGTAAAACGCGTTGCGGCAGCAGCAGTCAGCTATGGCGAGACGGCTTGCTCGCTCATTGGCTGCTCTGCGGCAACTGCATAAGCCTATCGAGCGAGGCCTGAGATGACGTCAGGCCAATGAGGGCGCTTCGCGCCCTCCTCGCCACTTCCCGCCGAAACGGGCGTGGCTTACCTCTATAAAAGGAGCTCGAGAAGGCTGATTCACTTGATTTTAATCTCTTCAGCGAAGCGCACGCATCGCTGGATCACGGAAGCAAGCGTCGTTCGAAGCAAGCACTTCAGCGGGACGAGCCCTCGAAGCCGCTGGCCAACGCCGCCTTCTACAGCCGTACCTGCTGCGCTTTCCGACGCCTATATCCTTTATTGCTATATTGCTCTGTTTTCTGTGTGTGTGTGTGTTCGCTGCAACACTCACCCCTAAAAGAGCTGCGTCTTTTTCAAGACGCCTTCTCATGCAGCGCTCGCGCTCGCTGACGGCGAAACGCCCTCACTCCGAGCCAATTGCCTACGGTGACTCCGAGGACTCGCCAGGCATCCTTTCCGAGGCTGCCCTTCCTGGAAGCGGACGGCGGGATTAGTTTTTCTTTACGTTACAAGAAAAGCTACCCTGCCTCCGCACGCGTCATTCACCGGCGAAGGAGAAAAGAGTGTTCTCAGTCCCACCGTTGGTCGGTCTCACCTCTTTTCTCTCATATTTCTCAGTTCCCTGTTCGGCGACTGGAAATATTATTGCAGCAAGTGAGTCTGTTATAGCACGCTTGCCTGCCAGCAAACGCCGAAGAATACATGTTGACGCCGCCTTTGCCGCCAATGCTTCACTCTTTCAGTCCCCTGAAGGCGACTGCAGAGATGCATTTTGCAGCCAGCGAGCGCGTAGTACCCGCTTGCCTGCAACCGAACACCGTTTCTACGGTTCCCGTGCGTCACTGGCGAAAGGAGAATGGAGTGTTTTCAGCCCCGCTGAAACTGGGCGATATCCACTCTTCTCACATTCAAAGCCTATATCCCCCTGTGGCTCAGTGGCGGAATTATAGGTTTTCCGCATGGGAGACCGGAGTTCTAATCCCGGTCTAGCGGCATATATTTTTATGCCGCCAATGCTTCGCTCTGTCAGTCCCCTGAAGGCGACTTCGGAGATGCATTTTGCAGCCAGCGAGCGCGTAGTACCTGCTTGCCTGCAACCGAACGCCGTTTCTACGGTTCCCGTGCGTCACTGGCGAAAGGAGAATGGAGTGTTTCAGCCCCGCTGAAACCGGGCGATATCCACTCTTCTCACATTCTGGCATATTTCAGGCGTCTGAAAATGTTAGTATTGCATGTCGTGCTTACTCGCATGCCTGCAAGCAAACGCCAGTGTGGATAATACTCGCGCTGACTTTATCTATGTATCTTCACTGTGGTCCAGTGGTATATTATTAGACTCTCGCGCGGGGGATCCGAGTTCGAATCCCGGGTGTGCCGGCAGAAAATATTATGCCGCCGAATGCAAATCACTCTGTTTGTTCCCCGAGAGGCAACTGCAGACGTGTTTGTTTTCGCAGCCCACGAGCACGTGGTACATGCCTGCAAGCAAACGCCAGTGTGGATAATACTCGCGCTGACTTTGTCTATGTATCTTCACTGTGGTCCAGTGGTAGATTATTAGGCTCTCGCGCGGGGGATCCGAGTTCAACTCCCGGGTCTGCTGGCAGAAAATATTTATGCCGCCGAATGCAAATCACTCTGTTTGTTCCCCGAGAGGCAACTGCAGACGTGTTTGTTTTTGTTTTTGAGCGAAGTCTCGGCCACGGCCGATGATGCTATATGTGTACAGAAGATGCCCACTGCTTGTGCCCATCCCTACACATTAGCACAGCCCTTCACACAGGGCCCGCGCTCATATATTCGACTCGGGTCGATCACGCACACAACATAGTGAACGTGCCCACTGCCTAGTGCCCACAAACACTATGTTCTGCATGCCTTGTGGTTTCTGTAAAGACGAAACCTGTGTGCATTCACACTGGACAGTGCACTCATTGCAGTAATTGTGCCCGCTCTCCCGCGCCCACACTTACTAACGGCCATTATATGTCCTACGGGACTCGCCCAGCCCTCCCTTGCTCGGTTAAACACCGCAGCGGGGTCGAGCGCAGGCATTCTGCCCGGCCACGGCCGATGGTGCTATAAATGTAGTGTCGATGCCCACTCCTCAGTGCCCATCACTACACACAAGCACAGCCCTACACTTAGGGCTCGCGCACATAAAATCGACTCAGGTCGATTGCACTTCCAACATAGTGAAAGTGCCCACTTCCCAGTGCCCACGAACACTATGTCTAACAGATCACAGGCTCTCTGTAAAAACGAGACCTGTGAGCGCGCGCTCTGCTCAGGCAGACAGCGCGCCCAAAGCAGTAAATGTGCCCGCTCCCAGCCCACATCTACTCGCTCACATGAGTCCTATGAGACTTTCTCAGTCTTCCCTCACTCAGCTAAGCACTGTAGTAAGGTCGAGGACGAGCGTTCCGCCCGCTGTATTAAGCGCGCGCCCCGCCTCAAATGCCACAGGCATAACGCCTATGTTTTTATCCCCCGAAGCGCCTCTGTCGCACGGCGAACAGAGCGCGCTCTGTATCCAGCCCCTAGCCAGCCATGCAGAAGCATGGGCAGCGCTTCCAGGGGTTTCGGACTGGGTGCTAGGCATTATAAAGAGAGGCTTCTCGCTACAGTTTTGTCGACGCCCTCCCCGCTTCATAGCGCGCGTCGAAACTACGGTTTCGTTGGAAGTAGCACACCTACTTCGAGCCGAAATATCAAAACTGATAAGCAAAGGGGCGATAGAGCGCGTTCCCCCAGCTCTAAGCGAAGGGGGGCTATACAGCAGATACTTTCTAGTCCCCAAAAAGGACGGCGGTATCAGACCCATACTGGATCTAAGACGGCTGAACAGAGTATTAGTGAAACGCAGTTTCAAAATGCTCACAACCAGCAAAATTCTCGCGCATGTTCGCCGAGAAGACTGGTTCATGTCGATAGATCTGAAGGACGCGTATTTTCAAATACAGATAGCGTCACGTCACAGGCGATACTTGAGATTCGCCTTCGAGGGTCAGACATACCAGTATACAGTCCTGCCATTCGGCTTGTCCCTGGCACCTCGTACATTTACGAAATGAATGGACGCAGCGCTCGCTCCTCTCAGACTCAGAGCCATGCGATTGCTGAACTATTTGGACGACTGGCTGATCCTAGCTCAATCACGATCACAGCTCGTGGAGCACAGAACCATTTTACTCGATCACCTCGAGAATCTTGGTATCACGGTCAACTGGACAAAGAGTTCATTGAACCCCAGTCAAACGATTTTGTTTCTGGGCGTCGTTCTGGACTCACAGTCTATGACAGCGCGGCTGTCACCACAGCGCGTGTTGCTCATTCAGCGCGCGGCGAGATCTTTCCGCCGCGGCGCTTTCACCCCGCTCAGGAAGTTTCAAAGGATGCTGGGTCTCATGGCCTCAGCATCGTCAGTTCTCCGGCTGGGCTTGCTTCGCATGCGCCCGCTGCAGTTCTGGTTGAAAGCGCGGGTGACCGGTCGATTACGCCTCAAGGTCGATCAGAGCTGTGTTTCAGCCCTGGCGCCTTGGATGGCGGACGACTGGTACCGATCAGGTGTAAGCCTGGGGACTTCCTCGAGAGTGAGGATGGTGTCGACAGACGCATCCACCTCGGGATGGGGAGCGCTGCTCGAAGGCAGACCGTTCTTCGGCCTGTGGTCGGAACGAGAAAAGCTCCAACACATAAACTGCCTAGAAATGCTGGCAGTGCACAACGCGATGACGCGTTTTTGTCCCCACATCAAGGACGAGCACGTCATAGTCCGTTCGGACAACATGGCTGTGGTGTCCTACATAAATCGCCAGGGCGGTCTGAAATCCATATCCCTGTACAGGCTGGCGAAACGCCTCCTATTATGGGCTCAGCACAACTTACGCTCGCTGAGAGCAGTGCATGTACCTGGGCTTCAGAATGTGGGCCCAGACAGACTGTCCAGGAACAATGTTCCCCCGGGCGAATGGTCTCTACACCCACAAACAGTACGGCTGTTGTGGGAGAGATTCGGCAGAGCGGAGGTGGACCTATTCGCGTCCCACGAAAACGCGCACTGCCCCGCGTTCTTTTCAAAGACCGACAGCGCGCTGTCCCGAAGGTGGCCGCGCTGCCCGTTATACACTTTTCCCCCCGTCTCCCTCCTGCCACAGGTGTTGGAACGGGTCAGGAAAACAAAATGCCCAGTGCTGCTTGTAGCTCCGTTCTGGGAGAACCAGACATGGTTCCCAGTTCTGATGCAGTTGGCAGATATCGCTCCATGGCCACTGCCGTTGAGGAGAGATCTCCTCTCGCAGGCCGGGGGCTCGATTTGGCACCCACACCCGGAACTGTGGTCCCTTCATGTGTGGGCGCTCAACGGATACCCGTTGGTCTCGCAGAGGGAGTCGTGAATACCATCACTCAGGCTAGAGCGCCGTCGACTCGGCGGCTTTATGCTTCGAAGTGGTCGGTTTTCTCCGGCTGGTGTACAGCTCGGAGCCTTTCACCCCTCGAATGTGAGGTAACGGAGGTTCTCTCCTTCCTACAAGAGCTGTTGGATAAGGGCAGATCCCCTTCCACGCTCAAAGTGTATGTGGCGGCTATTTCAGCGTTCTCCGGTTCAACGCTGGGTCAGTCACTGGGAAGGAATGATTTAGTCATCCGCTTCCTCAGGGGAGCTAGGAGACTGAATCCACCCAGACCTCCTTCAGTCCCTATGTGGGACCTTTCTACGGTCCTGGCGGCCATGAAAGGTGCCCCTTTCGAGCCTATCCAGTCTATTAGCCTCAAACATTTGTCTTTCAAAACAGTGTTTTTGATGGCTCTCGCTTCAGTGAAGCGCATAGGCGATCTGCACGCGCTCTCTGTGAGCCCGGCGTGCTTGGAGTTTGGTCCTAATGACTCTAAAGTCATACTCAAACCTAAGCACGGCTATGTGCCGAAATCCCTCAACACGCCTTTTCGGGCTCAGGTTATTTCCCTGGCTGCCCTGCCGGCATCGAGTGAGGAAGGGGACTCGAGTTTTCTTTGCCCTGTTTGGGCTTTAAGAGCTTATATGTCCCGCTCTGCTGTCTTCAGACAGACAGAGCAGCTCTTTGTCTCGTTCAGCGGACGTTCCAAAGGAATGGCTGTTTCGAAACAAAGTCTATCCAGATGGATAGTTGACGCCATAGCGCTGGCTTATACTGCCAAGGGCATTCCATGCCCGTTGGGAGTTAGAGCGCACTCTACGAGAAGCGTTGCTTCTTCGTGGGCTTGGTCCAGCGGGATTTCCCTACAGGATATATGTACGGCGGCAGGCTGGGCCTCTCCGTCTACATTTATCAGGTTTTATAACCTAGAGGTTCCCGCCTTACAGGCTAAGCTTTTGTCGGTGTAATCTGTTCAGCCGTCTAGTCAGACCGCTGAAACCCATGCGCAATGCGCTACCGACTATCTTGGGCAGAACTGTGTAAGACCCACATTTCCCACATTAGTTCAGGTTCCCTACCCTGTCTATGTGATGGTATACTTGCGTCTGTGGACATGTCTATTCTACGACGCTACAGTATAGGGAATTAAGGCTCCCACCCTTATTCCCTGACTCTGTGTGAGTCAATCTGGTGATTATGCACTGTATGCCTGAAATAGCTTCCGGTGATCAGTGTTTTTATCCCAGCACGCACGGCGTTTTGCAAGGGGTTCCCGTAGCGTTTTGATAAAACGCAGTACGAGAGAACTCTCGTAAGAGAACGTACTCGGTTACTAACGTAACCTCGGTTCTCTCTAGAAGAGGGAACGAGTACTGCGTTCTCTGCCGTGCGTACGGTTCACTCTGGATCGCTTCGGCGATCAAAATCAAGTGAATCAGCCTTCTCGAGCTCCTTTTATAGAGGTAAGCCACGCCCGTTTCGGCGGGAAGTGGCGAGGAGGGCGCGAAGCGCCCTCATTGGCCTGACGTCATCTCAGGCCTCGCTCGATAGGCTTATGCAGTTGCCGCAGAGCAGCCAATGAGCGAGCAAGCCGTCTCGCCATAGCTGACTGCTGCTGCCGCAACGCGTTTTACATATATGAAAATTAAAGGATAATTTTTTGCTTCAGTGTTTCGTGAAAAGAGACTTTTCCCGTAGCGTTTTGATAAAACGCAGTACTCGTTCCCTCTTCTAGAGAGAACCGAGGTTACGTTAGTAACCGAGTACGTTTTATTTAGAAGTAAATCATTATGGTAATTAATTACCGTTTTAATAATAATTTTAGTAGTACACATAAATTATATGCAGTATGAGTTAAATGCAACACATAAAAGGCAATGTTTTTCACTTTCAGAAGTTTACCATCCAAACTACTTTTGAAAGCCATGTTTGAAATCATGTACACTCAAATGAGGTTTCAGAAAAGCAGTTTTACTTAATAAAACAAGCTGTGGTAGCTCAAATGTTCACTTGAGCATAATGACACAACAATAGGAAGTGAAACTCTAATAAACATTATTTATTGCATTAATACAACAGTTAATTGTATTAAGTGCTAAAGCTGACATAAATTCTCTCTGTTTCTATTGAAGTGAGTGACATAAAAATGGCCTAACATATCAGAAAACAGTTAAAAAGTTAATAAAGTGGCCATTTTAAACTGGGTCCTGTACTGAGCCATTACACCAGTCTCAACGGATCCCATCACAAGTAGTCAGCCAATAACCAGTACAGTCATAATTTCACCTGAGATCGATTTATATAGCAGCTGTAAACGGGTCTGAGAGAATTCAGAGATGCTGTCTGCCATAAATCACCATTCTGACACTGTTTTTCCATATGATAAAGATAGAGGCTTCTGAAGCCAGAGGAACAGGAATAGTTGAGACATCAGTGCTGGAACAGAGAGAGCAGAGTTTAATTATTCATAATATTCATACACAAATTGTTATGCAGGTAAGAGAGGACCCAATAGCGAATTAACAAAAATAGAGTCTTTAATGAGAACACAGGGTGGCAACACAGGGTGGCAATAATGTAGAACACAAATCCTCTTCTTGAGAGATAATGGCAAAAACAGGCAACCCACAGAGAGGGCGATATAAAACAAAAAATACTTTAGCAAAAGAAATCTCAGAAAACTTCAAAAAGAGTCTCTTTAGGCAGCAGGCAGAAAAGACTGTGTTTGCGGCGACAGGCTGCGGGTCTCTCAGTGATGTCAAGGCTCAAATAACAACTGCGGTTACCAGATCTCTTTCAGCAACAGATGAACTGGACAGAATACAAAGATCAAGATGATTAGTATGGTATAGATCGCGCTCACCAGGCGGATGCCAACAGGACAGGACAGGACACGGACAGAGACAAACAGGACTGTAGTTTGCTTCTTGCATGAGAAACTCAAGTGAGAATCCGACAAAGAAAGAAGCAGAAACAGAGAGATAAATAGGGACCTAATCAGAGGGAAGAGGGAACAGGTGGGATGAGAGTAAATGAGGTAGTCAGAGAAGATGAGGAACAGCTGGAGGAAGGGAGAAGGGAAAGAGAAAGTAACCCAAAAAAAACAGCAGAGGGAGACAGAGTAGAGAGAAAGATCAGGAAAAAGACATAACATGACAAGACATGACAGTACCCCCGGCGCTCCCTAGGAGGAAACCTGGTGGCTACGGAGGAAATCATCGATGAGAGACCGGTCCAGCACGTCCCGAGAGGGAACCCAACTTCTCTCCTCGGGCCCGTACCCCTCCCAATCTACCAGATATTGATGACCACGACCCTGGGGACGCATGTCCAGAATCTTGCGGACTCTATAAATAGGAGCGCCCTCGACAAGAATAGGGGCGGGAGGGGGACGAGTGGGAGCACGAAGAACGGGCTTAACACAAGAGACGTGGAAGACCGGGTGGATACGGTGAAGGTAGCGAGGGAGAAGAAGTCGCACCGCGACAGGACTAATGATCTGAGAAATACGGAACGGACCGATGAAACGCGGGGTCAACTTACGAGATGCAGACTTAAGGGGAAGATTGAGAGTGGAGAGCCATACTTTCTGGCCATGAAAATATCTAGGGCTCTTAGTTCTACGCTTGTTAGCAGCTCTCACAGTCTGATCCCTATAACGGCAAAGAGCAGATCTGACTCTCTTCCAAGTGCGCTTACAACGTTGGACAAAAGCTTGAGCGGAGGGAACGCAAGAATCGGCGAGCTGAGACGAGAACAGCGGAGGTTGGTACCCGAGACTACTCTGAAAAGGGGACAGACCGGTCGCAGATGAAGGAAGCGAGTTATGGGCGTATTCTGCCCAGGGAAGCTGCTCTGACCAAGACGCAGGGTTACGGAAGGAAAGACTGCGTAAAATGCGACCAACAGTCTGATTGGCCCGTTCGGCTTGCCCATTAGATTGGGGGTGGAAGCCGGACGAGAGACTGACAGAAGCTCCAATCAAACGAGAAAACTCCCTCCAAAACTGAGAAGTGAACTGCGGACCTCTGTCCGAAACGATGTCCGACGGGAGGCCATGAATTCTGAAAATATTCTCGATGACAATTTGCGCCGTCTCCTTAGCAGAAGGAAGTTTTGCGAGGGGAATAAAATGAGCCGCCTTAGAGAACCGATCAATAACCGTGAGAATAACTGTCTTGCCCGCCGACGGAGGAAGTCCGGTAATAAAATCTAAGGCGATGTGTGACCACGGTCGTGAAGGAATTGGAAGTGGTCTGAGAAGTCCGGCGGGAGGAGAGTTCCCAGACTTAGTCTGCGCGCAGACGGAGCAAGCCGGCACGAAACGACGCGCGTCACGTTCCCGAGTGGGCCACCAAAAACGCTGACGGACGGACGCGAGCGTACCCCGGACGCCGGGATGACCTGCTAATTTGGAAGAGTGAGCCCACTGAAGAACGGCCAGACGAGTCGGGACAGGAACGAAAAGAAGGTTCTTCGGACAAGCGCGCGGCGAAGGAGTGTGAGCGAGCGCTCGTTTCACTTGCCTCTCAATTCCCCAGACAGTCAACCCGACGACACGCCCCTCAGGGATAATTCCCTCGGTGTCCATAGAGACTTCAGAGGAATTAAAGAGACGAGATAACGCATCAGGCTTGGTGTTTTTAGAGCCTGGATGATAGGAAATTATAAATTCGAAACGAGCGAAAAACAGTGCCCAACGAGCCTGACGTGCGTTTAGTCGTTTGGCAGAACGAATGTACTCTAGGTTCCTATGGTCTGTCCAAACGATAAAAGGAACGGTCGCTCCCTCCAACCACTGTCGCCATTCGCCTAGGGCTAAGCGGATGGCGAGCAGTTCGCGATTTCCCACATCATAGTTACGCTCAGACGGCGACAGGCGATGAGAGAAATACGCGCAAGGGTGGATCTTGTTGTCAGAGAGAGAGCGCTAAGAAAGAATAGCTCCCACGCCCACCTCTGACGCGTCGACTTCAACAATGAACTGTCTAGAAATGTCAGGTGTAACAAGGATAGGCGCGGAAGTAAAGCGATTCTTGAGAAGATCAAAAGCCCCCTGGGCGGAATCGGACCATCTAAAGCGCGTCTTGACAGATGTAAGAGCTGTCAGGGGGGCAGCCACCTGACTGAAATTACGGATGAAGCGGCGATAAAAATTAGCGAAGCCGAGAAAATGCTGAAGCTCGACGCGTGACTTTGGAACGGGCCAATCAATGACAGCTTGGACCTTAGCAGGATCCATCTGAATACCTTCTGCAGAAATAACAGAGCCGAGAAACGTGACAGAAGAGGCATGAAAAGTGCACTTCTCAGCCTTTACTTAAAGACGGTTCTCTAAAAGGCGCCGGAGGACGCGTCGGACGTGCTGGACATGGATCTGGAGTGACGGCGAAAAAAACAGGATATCGTCAAGGTAAACGAAAACAAAAATGTTCAGCATGTCTCTCAGGACGTCATTTATCAGTGCCTGAAAGACAGCTGGAGCGTTGACGAGACCGAAAGGAAGGACCTGATATTCAAAGTGCCCTAACGGAGTGTTAAACGCCGTCTTCCACTCGTCCCCCTCCCTGATGCGCATGAGATGGTAAGCGTTACGAAGGTCCAGTTTAGTAAAAAATTTGGCTCCCTGCAAGATCTCGAAGGCTGATGACATAAGAGGTAGCGGGTAACGATTCTTAACCGTTATGTCATTCAGCCCTCGATAATCGATGCAGGGACGTAAGGACCCGTCTTTCTTTTGAACAAAGAAAAACCCCGCTCCAGCGGGAGAGGAGGAGGGGACAATAGTACCGGCGTCGAGGGCTACAGATAAATAATCTTCGAGAGCCTTACGTTCGGGACCTGACAACGAGTATAGTCTTCCCCGGGGGGGGGGGGGGGGAGTAGTTCCCAGGAGAAGATCTATACTACAATCATACGAACGGTGTGGAGGGAGAGAAGTGGCCCGGGACCTACTGAACACCGTTCGGAGATCGTGATACTCCGGCACCCCAGTCAAATCACCAGGCTCCTCCTGAGAAATAGAGACAGAGGAAACGGGGGGAATAGCAGACATTAAACACTCAACATGACAAGAGATGCTCCAAGAAAGGATAGTATTTTTAGCCCAATTAATAGAGGGATTATGACGGACTAGCCAGGGATGGCCTAAAACAATAGGAGTGAAAGGTGACTGAAAAATTAAAAAAGAAATGGTCTCGCTATGATTACCAGAGACAGTGAGGGTTAAAGGCAGCGTCTCACGCTGAATCCTGGGGAGAGAACTACCGTCCAAAGCGAACAGGGCCGTGGGATCTTCTAATTCCTTGAGAGGGGTTATCATGTTCTCGAGCCCAGGTCTCATCCATAAAACAGCCCTCCGCCCCAGAGTCTATCAAAGCGCTGCAAGTAGCCGACGAGCCGGTCCAGCGGAGATGGACCGAAAAATTAGTGCTAGACCTTGAAGGAGAGACCAGAGTAGTCGCGCTCACCAGTAGCTCCCCTCTTACTGGTGAGCTCTGGCTTTTACAGGGCAGGAGGAAACAAAATGAGCAGCTGAACCGCAATACAGACAGAGGCGGTTGGTGATTCTCCGCTCCTTCTCCTTAGCCGAAATGCGGATGCCCCCCAGCTGCATGGGCTCGGAGTCCGAGCTGGCGGAGGGAGATGGTAGAGATGCGGAGAGGGAGGTGACGGAGAAGGCGGACTCCTTTCCACGAACTCGGCGACGAAGGTCGAGCCGTCTCTCAATGCGAATAGCGAGTTCAGTCAGGGAATCCACACTGGAAGGAACTTCTCGAGAGAGGATCTCATCCTTAACCTCAGCACAGAGCCCCTCCAGAAAACGGGCGAGTAAGGCCGGCTGGTTCCAGTCGCAAGAGGCAGCGAGAGTCCGAAACTCAATTGAATAGTCTGTAATGGACCGCTTACCCTGACACAATGAAGACAAGACCCGGGAAGCCTCCTCTCCAAAAATAGATCGATCAAAAACTCGTATCATTTCCTCCTTAAAGTCCTGATACTGGTGAGTACATTCAGCCTCCGCCTCCCAGATCGCCATTCCCCATTCCCGGGCCCGTCCGGTGAGGAGAGATATAACGTAGGCAATACGGGCTCTGCTCTTGGAGTAAGTGGAGGGCTGGAGAGAAAAAACCACATCACACTGAGTGAGAAACGAGCGGCATTCAGTGGGCTCACCAGCGTAGCACGGGGGGGTATTGACTCTGGGTTCGGGAAACTCGGGAGCCCTGGAAGCGACCGGTGGGTCAAGGCGAAGATGATGGATCTGTTTGGTGAGATCAGAGACTTGGGAAGCCAGGGTCTCAACGGCAAGTCGAGCGGCGGACAACTCTTCCTCGTGTCGGCCGATCATCGCTCCCTGGATCTCGACAGCAGACTGGATAGGATTAGGAGTCGCTGGGTCCATCGTTGGTCGGATTCTTCTGTTATGCAGGTAAGAGAGGACCCAATAGCGAATTAACAAAAATAGAGTCTTTAATGAGAACACAGGGTGGCAACACAGGGTGGCAATAATGTAGAACACAAATCCTCTTCTTGAGAGATAATGGCAAAAACAGGCAACCCGCAGAGAGGGCGAAAAAAAGACTTTAACAAAAGAAATCTCAGAAAACTTCAAAAAGAGTCTCTTTAGGCAGCAGGCAGAGAAGACTGTGTTTGCGGCGACAGGCTGCGGGTCTCTCAGTGATGTCAAGGCTCAAATAACAACTGCGGTTACCAGATCTCTTTCAGCAACAGATGAACTGGACAGAATACAAAGATCAAGATGATTAGTATGGTATAGATCGCGCTCACCAGGCGGATGCCAACAGGACAGGACAGGACACGGACAGAGACAAACAGGACTGTAGTTTGCTTCTTGCATGAGAAACTCAAGTGAGAATCCGACAAAGAAAGAAGCAGAAACAGAGAGATAAATAGGGACCTAATCAGAGGGAAGAGGGAACAGGTGGGATGAGAGTAAACGAGGTAGTCAGAGAAGATGAGGAACAGCTGGAGGCTGGAGGAAGGGAGAAGGGAAAGAGAAAGTAACCCAAAAAAAAACAGCAGAGGGAGACAGAGTAGAGAGAAAGATCAGGAACAAGACATAACATGACAAGACATGACACAAATATTAGCCAGTGCAAAGTTATATTTATCTACTATGATCAGTTTAAATGTCAGTGTTATATGTCAGTGATATAAACTCACCTCATCTTGAACTGTCATCACACTCAAGTTTAACTGGATCATGAGAGACTGAAGATAAAAAGGAAATCACCCCTTTAACATATTTACAGTACATGCACACTGTATGTTTACAGTTGTGTTATATCTGTTATTTAACAGAGAGATTATGAATTAATCAGTGAGAGCTCATGTAATAAAATACTTACAGTTTGGTTTTAAATGCCCCATGCTGTCACATCTCTGGCGTTTCACCGTCTCTCGTGATTCATTGGCTGGTGGTTCCTCCTGTTTGATCTCAATCTCCTCTCCATTTTTTTCCTCCAATTTCACTGTACAATTCATGAAGACAATTAACTTTTTGGTCTGGTGTTAATTAATATACATAAAATGCAAGATTAAGAATGAAATTCTGTGGGAGTGTATGCGGTGTGCAGTCATTATTATTAGTCATGTGTCTTGCATGTCAGTGTATAGAACTGACACTAGAAGCAAAAGAGGTGAGAAAGTATCATGTGCATCAATAAATCTGATTACATGTTGTTAGTAAATCAAACAATATATTATTTGTTGTATTTAAAATAGGGATGCACGATATATCGGCCACCATATCGGTATCGGACGATATTTGTTCATTTTTAATGTTATCATCATCGGCCTGATAAGAAAATTTGGTCGATATATTAAAGTTGATTAATAATGTATTATTTCCTTTAGCTGAGACACTTCAGATTGCATCTGATTAATCGTAGGCCTCATTTATTTAAGAGTAGGCATCTCATTTTTTGAGTAAAAAAAACATTATTTTTGAATAACACATTCTTTTTCACAGAGAGAAACTTAAACTGCATCTAATATCCATTCATCCATCTGACATTCATTGTTTCAAAAGAATCTTACTTTCATGTTCTTTGTTTCATCACAGTTTGCACAAATATAGATGTTATAGCATAGACACATATGCTTGTCATTAATTTTGTAGCAGTACAATGGCGAAAAAGCTCTCTGTGCATGATATTCTTCATCAGATCATTGATCGAGACATTAGCAGGGGTTAAAGTGAAAAAAAATCCTGAGCCTGAAATTTTTGTGTGTGTGTGTGGGGGGGGGGGGGGCTTCATTGGCACCATTTATTTTCAAGCATGTTAATGAATAAAGTCCAGTATAGCTACTTATGTCTTGATGAAAATTTATTTTTCCAAAATTTGAAATATTAAAAAATATAACAACTTTTAATTTAAGTGAACTTGATCACTTAAATCCTCACTTTTTTTGTAAACAAAACCTTTGTAAACAATCCTCACTTAAACCCATAATAAATGTCATATTTACCTGTACCTTATGTCTAACCGATGTGAATTATATAGAAATTGAATACGTTTATAAAACAGTCCGTAGCCTACTGCATAAATTATAAATGAAAAATAGATTAATCCTTAAGCGTTGAGCAGTTAGTAATTTTCTCTGTTCCCATTGTTCTTTGGTTAACTTTACTAACAGAGAGAATTGCTGTCACTTTAATACCCGCCGCTGCTGACAGGATCTCATTCTCTACTCTTCACTTCCATTTAAGATTGTATTTAACTCATTTGACTGTTCTTGTGAAGATACTCGACAAAACTGACATTTGGCATAAATGTGTGTGTTAGTTCGTTCAAGCGCGAAAGAGAACTCGATGGCGCGCTGTCGACTGCGATAGTGGCGCGCGTCTTTCTGTGTGTGTGTGTGTGTGTGTGTGTTTCAGGAGGACATTCACTGACAAGCGCGTTCTCTTTTGTCTTCTCCCGCATTGATAGTTTAAAACATTTGCGTGAAGGAGAGCATGATCATATAACCCAAAGGATGACAGAAAGAACGGGACGCTGCGATAAATATTTTAACACGTCAAGCTGGACAAAAATTAATCGCATGCGTTTCCGTTGACAGCACTAACGTTAGGCTACTTGTCATACATTGCTGACAGAAAATGCTGCGGTTTAAAGTGGACTCGTTTTCATGGTAGGCCTACACAGAATGTTTTTTTTGTTTTTTTTTTGTAAGCTACACAGAATATTTAATTAAATATTAAAATTTAAATATTTAGCTAAGTCTGAAGTTACCAAGCAGCAGTGTAACGTTAGCTCAGTTATCAACAGGTGTAGACAGAAAATATGATTATCCTGACCTGAGCTAATTTACTGAATCAACCAACTCACATCTCCTTTCATTCTTTTCATCCATGATGACATTAAAGTCACCTGTTGATGTTTCTAGCGTTTCATCGCTGTCTGTGCCGCAACCGCTACTTGCTCATTAGAACATTCAGTGAGCTTTTACACAGGCTCGGTCCTGCTCCTCTGTGGCAATGACGGCGTGCGGTTAAACATCATAACAAACGAATTTGAGTGGGGGTGGGGGGGACAACGGGATTTTGGAAAGTGTCCCCATAGGAAATTACGCCCGTGGGTAGGACATCATCCCCAAGCTTCATGAACTAGCGCTCCTTTCACCGACAACGCTAACGTGACGTATAAATCTCAATCACACTGTGTTGCCAGGCCCCGCCCTGCTCTGCTTCTGATAGGCTTGTAACGTTAGTAGAGCTGCGTTCCTTTCATATGATTGGTAGGTGAAATCAATTGACTCGAAAATATTAAACCGCATGCAATTTTTTTTTTTTTTCTTCCTCACGGCCGCACGCCGGAGATCCGGCACGGTGCCGGAATACTTTAAGCCCTGCATTAGTTAGGAGGGGCGATGCAGAATGAATCTTGCAGTGAAGGAGCATTAAAAGATGTATCAGAAGAAGAAGGCACCAGATGCTAGAGACCGTGAAACAACTGATGAGCAGCAATCTTCTGATGATGAGGGCCCAGCTGTTGGTTACATTCTGGTCAAAAGATGTAACTTTGTCCTGGTCTTCATCCCCACCTATGAGGCAAGGTAGTTTTTCATCTGAGATTCATCCTGCATCGCCTCCTCCTCACTAGTATCTTGATCAATGATCTGATGAAGAACATCACACGCATACGTGTCTCTGTGTGTGTGTGTGTGTGTGTGTGTGTGTGTGTGTGAATGTCAGATGGATGAATGGATATTAGATGCAGTTTAGGGTATAGGATCAAGTTTCTCTGTGAAAAAGAATGTGTGTAATACTCAAAATAGTTTGTGTGTTTTAACGTATGTGTGTGTGTGTTTGGGTAGCATGTGTATGCATGTATCCACACATGCACAGGTTCAAGGGCTTGATGTTTGCAAGCACACATGCACATATGTGTACATAAACATAATGAACATGCTCCTGAAAACTTTTCAGTCTCTCCCATTCACTTTCAATGGCCCTCAATGAAACAATGGCCCTCAATGGCCCAGTGGAACACAAGTGTAACTCTGTGCCATTTTGTACAAAATAAAAGTTTTTCAAAACAAAATTCCTGCTGAAAAATTAAAGTAGACAGTGTGTTCAACAGTGCCAATTTTCTTCAGATTTTATTTAATATTTCCAAAATTATTCAAAAATAATGTTTTTTTACTCAAAAAATGAGATGCCTACTCTCAAATAAATGAGGCCTACGATTAATCAGATGCAAATAGAAATATAAAATGAGTCCAAATTGAAAAAGAACAAGTTGACAAAAAGTCCAATATTGGGTGATAATACAACATAAGTGATTTATAAGCTATTTTTTGTAGGGGACCAGGAATTTTTGACCGGGAACACCACAAGTGTAACAATCATAGACTGTAAAAAAATATGGACGTAGTGTCCGTGATGTCATCCGTAGGTTTCAGGAGAGCATTTTTTAAGCCTAAAGTGGGCGGAGCCGGCAGTCGCCATCTTGGTCTCGCGTCACTCCCAGGGGGGTAATCCAGCACCTGAAAAGCCTACCATCCCCGGGGGCCGCCATTGGCTAACAAGCCATCACCTGCTGTGAGCATTCCATTGACTCCCATTCATTTTGGCGTCACTTTGACAGCGAATAACTTTACATCTGAGGCGTTTAAAGACTCTATTTGTCCATTGTTTATTTCTAAAGAAACACGACAATGTATAAAAGGCTCCATTACCTTGTATCTTAAGTTATGGCCCAGTAGAAGCAGTTTTTATAAAAATAGGCTAACGATTGCGTCATAACCACGCGACTCTCTGGAAATGACCGTATAGACAGGAGGAGAAGCTCGCAGTCAATCGGGGAGACGTGGAGGCATAAAGTCTGATAAAGTCAAGGGAGAAGCCCATAGAGAGTCATAAAGTTGCTCCTGCTCCTACTGTAGCTCATGGACAGCTCCTACTCACGCTCTCCGTCTCTGCAAGATTCGGAAGGGAATTATTCAGATTTCTCTTGGCACAGCTACTAGAAGACTTACAACTGTCAGACAGGTTGCTCACGTCACATATTCGTCATCAAGCTCAGTTTGAGTCTGCGCAGGACGCTCAGCCATCAGGAAGTGAGTGCTTCTAATTTGCTTCACTTTTCTCCGTTGAAGTCTATGGGGTCCCTATGTCCATTTCTTATACTGTCTATGGTCACTCCCAGATAACAGAAAATGGGCAAAGAGGCGGGGCGTGGGTGGAGCTGAGGAGCCTGGCTATCTGAAACCACGCCCACCTAGCTCGATGTGATCGAGTTAGCTCAGGCTTGGGAGGTAATGCTATATGCTACTAGGCTTGTTTGACTTCATGCAGCTCTGCACAGACAGATCGGCGGCTGACTTGAAGCAGTGCATGCCGGTTAGAAATTTTGTCCGACTTGATACAGCGCCGACGCCACGTGACTGTCGCGTATGCCATCAAAGTACCGCGAGAGCGATTCGAGAGTAGCCAGAGAACTCCACCAGCGCAGCTTCTCAAGAGCGGCTGCACAGGCTCTGATGACGACACAGCTGTTCCACGATTGGCCGGATTCACCGCATGACAACAATCACGTGTGTTTCGTGTTTATTCGAACACCTTTAGTTCCTCTAAAGCTCACAAATCAGTTTTTTTTATAACAGTAAACACTCTTTTTATGTAGTTGCGATGTTATATTGTGTCATGTTTATCAAATTAAAACTGATTAAAAAACGTAGACTCCACTTCATTGATAGTAGCTTATGATAGTAGCTTTATTCTTCTTCAAACAGACACTGTATGAAGCAGTACATAAAATATTGAATGAAAATGTCTCTGAAACATCTGTGTATTATTTGGCAAATATTGCATTTATTTCACTTAAGCTGTGGTAAAGTATGTAAACACCACGTGAGCAGTCACTACGGGAACCAGAAAGTGTCCGACTTGACGTCTCCGTTTGCAGCTCCTCCCCGCCTGCACTACTCTCGCCGATCGGTTATCAAGCTGCAGCCGATGTCGAACACACCTACTGAGAGTACCATTTCTGCGACTGCACAGGGCCTCGCGCTAAAGTGACAGTTGATGATGTAAAGCCAATTAAAAGTTCCTGTTTTTGCCCTTCGAAATATTATAGTTGTTAAAAGACATGGTGAGACTATGCATCGTGATTCTGTACTATTCTGCTTGTTGAAAATTTATTATGCAGTAACTTAATATTATTCTGAGAGTGTGTGTGACAGTGATTTATGTGCATGTTGTCAGTCACTCTTTTTTTATAGTCTATGGTCCGTCAGCGCGGCATCGCTCATCAAGTTCGTAGATAGCTTATTCAGTCCATTTTAAATTCTGATTTTGGCCGCCTCTCAAATGGGTTAAACCATAGATATATTACCTATGAAGTTCAAGTAAATGTGATAGAAATCCGCGCTCATTCAAGGATGTGCATTTATTGCATGGACGGAGAAAGCACCGATGCCTGCAGGATTTCATCTTACGATATAAGCATATTATAATCTATCTGTTCCGTGAGAGCAGAACGAACGAGCCTTTATTTATATTGACGTTTTTAAATCTGAAAACTCCAAAAAGCAACGAAATTGTCAGACATCCATTAGTGCATGTTCACAGAGGAAAACAACTGAAATACAGCGCTGGTTGTTCTCTCGAACAATACTCGACGACAACGACGGAATCCAAAGCCGTGGGCGAAGTAATATAATGGGTGTATTAAATTGTATGAAATAATCCAGAAAAAAAAGCACAAACACTACAGAGATGGCGAGTTCAGCAACTAAAATTTGCTGAGGTGAAGTGACGGCTAACAGCAGACAAACGGCTAGCATTGACATCAGCGGCAATCCACCTGTAACTCAAGTGGCCACACCCTTAATTATGCAGAACTTTAAGGCTTAGTATAATTTAAATGGATGAGTTATAAAAAAAATTCACCCCCTCACAGTTGTCATGAAGGGCAAAATTAGCTGTATACCAAAACCACTTCGAGTACCAGGCTATAAACATTTTTCTGCTGTAAAGTTGGGCATTTCAACATGGGGGAAATGCAGACATGACTCACTTTTGACACCAGCCTCAAGGGGCCAGTTGATGAATTGCAGTTTAACTCACTTCCATGTTGGGAGACAGGGAGGTTGCCGCATGGTGACAATGTGCCATTTTGTTCAAAATAAAAGTTTTTCAAAACAAAATAGTGTGATCAACAGTGCCAATTTTCTTCAAATTTATTCAATATTTCCAAAATTATTCAAAAATATATTTTTTTTAACTCAAAAAATGAGATCCCTACTGTCAAATAAATGAGGCCTACGATTATTCAGATGCAAATAGAAATATAAAACCAGTCCCAATTGAAAGAGAACAAGTTGACAAAAAGATTGAATCCAATATTGAGTGAAATATAGTATAATGAGAGATTTATAAGTTATTTTTTATAGTCCGGTCATTTTTGGCCGAGAAGATCCCGGGTGTTATAGGGTTTTGAACACCACACAAGGGTTAATAAAATTCACAGAATACATCAAATTAAATTCATGTAATTTCACTGAATTTTTTAAAGTAGAATTCAGACCTCATTTTATAAAGTTAGACCGACAAACTATTTTTACACAACTGGTTTACCGTGTCTGAGTGCTCCACATTAACAGAGACGTGATGAATCCATATAGACTCATTGCAGTAAGACTTAATGTATAAAATTAAATGTTAAAATGGCTTGCCATAGGACAATACAATTCTCGGGACCTGCACAGTAGTGAGTAGGAAGTGACAGCGAGAGAAGTCACAAACATATAGATAAAGCAGAAGAACTGGTGAGATGGGAAAGCATGCAGCACACAGTGTATTGTAAGCCTACTTAAGACTTCTCCTGCCGCTTTAAGACTCTTCTTCTGTGGTTACGGTAGAGGAAGTGTGTAGCTAGTGTGTTGGTTATAGTGGGTACGGACACGTGTTCAAGTTCAACAGCATAGTTTAGCCTACGTACCTGTGTTGTGTAGCTTCTTTAGTCCCTTCTGAATGATCCAGCTACCAATATTCATGTGTTGAGTTAAAGACGAATATTCTGCTCTTGCTTTGACAGGTTAGCGTAGCAGATAGCTAACATAAGATCCATGAAATAAAGACCCAGGAAACCGGAGTAGAGAGAGGCCTGTAGTAAGGTTCTTTCCAATTTTGTAAAACTGTAGAAACATAATAATATGGCATTACAAACTGCCTATATATACATTCACATGAATATGCAACTCAAGTCTAACATATATAGCTATCCCATAAGAAAAATTAGCCATTATAATGAGACTCGCAGGACTAGTAAGTATTTAAGCTAACTTTAACATTGGTGTCTCTAGAGAAATGCTAATCGTGATTAGCATCTATTAATACAACATGCATATTATGCTAAAACGAACAATACACAAAGACTATAGCAAAGTAGATATACTTCCTATATAAATACTTACAGACTTAGACCTTCAAAAAACTACCAAAGGCAAAGAGAAAAGAGTAACTGCTGCATGTCCTCTCAGTAGACCAGAGTCAGAAGCAAACAGGAAACCAACGGCAAGAGAGGAGGGACTAAAATATGAAAAACCAAATGCAATACAACTTTACACCACTAGATGTTTCTATTGCAACACAAAATGTGGGCAGAACAACGAAAAATTATAATGACAATACTGGATATTGGAATGTTCTGATGAGTACTGCTGGAGCTCAATACAGTTACAAGAAGAAATTACATCTCCTCGTCTTTATTCCTGTGTCCTGACCGATACACCATCCTGTTTACTGGCTGAAAACCTTGATGAACTAGCCCTACTAGAATACCTCACTAACATTGGTCCTTTCGAGCCGGATAGCAGTATTCAGGATGGAGTCAGATGAAGAGATGTATCCTGATGTGAGACCTAAACATCAAATACATCGATCTGTCAGACTTCTGGACTTCGAAGTGGACTATATGGGATATAGTCAACGAGATCAGTTGCAATGGGGCCTGTCATCCCCTGCCTTGGATAGGAGGGTGTTCCTCACTCGGGAGGGTCCAGGCCAAATGACCCCTTTCCAGACAGCCCACCCTCACTCTAGTGGCTTCCCTGGGAATGCTGCTCACCCTGAGATTCCTCAGCTAGCCCCAGAACACAGCCAGAGGAAATATTTGGATGGGTTTATCCAGCCTGCGCGAACACCCTCATCCCATCAGAGCCCATATCTGGATTCTCGTTTCTCTGAGAAAATCAGAGTTATTCGAGAGGAGAATACTAAGCTGCTCCAAACACAACAGGCCTTCCAGACTGGCATAAAGGAACTCAATGAAGCATGGTGCGAGATGAAAGAGCTACTGGAAGTAGCCTGCTCACTGAGAGCAGACCTGGCCCAAGTTAATAGGCCAGCCTCAAACTACAGTAACCCCACATCTCCACAAGCCGGTGCTGTAGCCTCAAGGAGTTTTGCTGTTGCAGCACACTCAAAAATGGAGCAGGAGGACTGGCCTGATCCTCCACCCTGGATTGAACCTGATGAGAACCTGTCGAGAGGCATGTGCAATCTCAGGGTCGAGGAAAAAGGGCTAGACAGTAGCCAACTCGACTTTCCCCCTGAAGTTAGAGTATGTATGCCTTGTAAGCCTCCACTGCCTCCTCAGTATTGCGCTCCTGCATCTGATAAAGGGATATCCCCATACCTCTCTACACGACCCTCTTGCTGCTCACAGTTGCTCACACACCCTGCCCCACCTGTAATGCAATCAGCGCCTGCCCGAGCCTACCATCCCTTAGCAGCCACTGGAGCTGTACATGGCATGCCGCCACCTTATCAGTTTAAGCAGCCGCCAGGGAATGTATCGAGGGCCCCAACCCACAATCCCAAAGCTCATTCACCCAGATCCCAGTAAGTTTGCACGGCTTCGCATAGCTCTAGAAAACCTACTCCCATCTAATGCTACAGAACTCTTCAAGTATCAAATACTTGTGCATCATTTAAAGCTGGATGAATCTAAGCTTATAGCTGATGCTTATCTAAACTCACCAACCCTTATAGTGACACTATGTCAGCTCTCCATTACCAATTTTGTCAGCCTCATCAGCTTGCCTTAAAGAAGATTGCAAGTGTTTTAGAAACCCCTGAAGTAAGGCATGGTGATACTATGGCATTCCAGAAGTTCTCTCTCCAGGTACAATCTTTAGTGGGCTTGTTGCAGACTTTGGGTCCTGAAGGGGAAATCAAACACAACTGTGGCTCACATGTTGCTCGTCTGCTGAGTAAGCTCCCTCCGGAACAGTGAGCTGATTTCCGTCGACATCAGTTTAAGCAGTTAGGGGCGACCCACACTCTACATGATTTGGCAGAATGGCTCCGCTATGAATCATGGTGTCAGGGCTTCGACAGTCAGGCTACTGGACGCAGCATAAAGGAAAGGCATAATGTGAAGACTGATGGTCGTCCTTAAAGACAAACGGTGACCTTCCTACATGGAGCTGGTGAGTCTGCAGAGATAGCCTCTTTGTACCACAAAGAGAGTTCAGCCAACAGAGGGGCCAAGAGTAAAGCCTACTGTGCCTACTGTGAGAGAACTGAACATTATCTTGGTCAATGCAGTGCTGTCACCAAAAACCAAAGACCAGCTTAGAGAGTGGATACGTCTAGAACAGGTGTCTCCAACCCTGCTCCTGGAGGGCTACAGTCCTGCAGATTTTAGCTCCAACCCCAATCAAACACACCTGGACCAGCTAATCAAGCTGTTCAGGGTTGCTTGATAATTACAGGCAGGTGTGTTGGAACAGGGTTGGACCTGAAGTCTGCAGGACAGTAGCCCTCCAGGAGCAGGGTTGGAGACCCCTGGTCTAGAAAGACACGTCTTTAAAAAGATACTAATATCTAAAAATTAAGTAGTAGCATGAAAATAGAGACTAGTCGGTTTAAATTATTAAATGTTAAAATGGCTTGCCATAATTGTACCGAAAATAAGCCGAGATCGCTACTGCACAGACTCAAGTCCCAAGATGTCAGCGCAGTAGCGATAGGGGTTAATTTCGGTACAATTATGGCAAGCCGTTTTAACATTTAATCATTAAAACCGACTAGTCTCTATTTTCATGCTACTACTTATTTTTTAAGTAGTTAAAAGTAGTTAAACTTATTTTTTTAGATACTAGTATCTATTCCATTAAGTAGCCTACTAGTACTTATTCATTAGCTACTAGTGCTTATTCTTTAGATACTAGTGCCTATTCTTTAGATACTAGTGCTTATTCTTTAGGTACTAGTACCTTTTTAAAGATACTAGTACTTATTCATTAGATACTACTTCTTAGATACTAGTACTTATTCCAATAGTGACTAGTTCTCATTTATTAGATATTAGTACTTATTCATTAGATACTAGTTCTTATTTATTAGATACTAGTACTTATTCATTAGTTACTAGTACTTATTATTAGATATTAGTACTTATTCATTAGATACTAGTACCTATTAAATAGATAATAGTACTTATTCATTAGATACTAGTACTTATTTCAATAGTGACTATGTCACAGGTACCGGCTGGTGTCATGTAAACGGCTTATATGCTCTTCCTCTGAAACAGGAGAAATAAATGAGACAGGGCAAAGTTTGCGTCCGTTTCTCATCTGCTCAGCAGAAAGAGAAAGACCGCAAAGCGGGACAAACTGACGTAACGCCCCGGGAGCACAATAAGCGCCACACTGCCCCCTGCTGCCAAACTCCACAATTACTCCTGATTTCTATATAAAATATATTAGCGCAAATAAATGGTAGAAACAGGTTAATTACCCCAGAACAAAGTTCAAAAACATTTCTTTTATAAAATTACAAAAACTACCACAAATGTGATAACAATTTACTGGGCATCACACGCTCCCTGACAAAAAAAAAAAAAGGCTTCTGACATTTCAAAACTATTTAACCCTTTTAACTCTTAACTTTGATTCTCAAATCTCTATTCAATGAACAAGCATAGTAGGTGGAATGTATGTGGCTGGAGCTTGGTAAGGATAAGGTAAGTATGGTGTCTGAGGGTAATGGAGTGAATACGGATATGGCATACAATAAGGCGGTATGTATGGAAAGAATGAGTGCGCAGGTGTAGTGTGATGAGATGCTTCTATGACAGGTACATAAGGTGCTGTGTAACCAGTCATTGAATTAACTGTGGCGTGTGCCTGAACTGATGGTTCACCTAATGACTCATATGTGAGGAAATGGCGTGGCCTTCTCTCACGAGCGGACCTTCTAATGTCTGACTGAGTGTTTTCCACAGGAGGGGTCAAAGGTCGAACTTCTGAGTCAGAGTCTTGGTATCCATTGTTTTCTTCTTCCTCCACAGGTTCAGTGCATTAAGGTAGGTTTTCGTCACCGTTGTGTCTTGTCTCAGTAGGGTTTGGTAAGTGTTCAGGTACAGTATGACTTTCTCTTCTTACAGATGTTGGTCCTGACCCCCGAATCTCTGGATACCTGGTGCGTTGCTCCTGGTAAATAACAGGTCTTTCCTCTGTCCTTATGATTGGTCTCCTTAACCAGTATCCCGAGCCAGAATCATCATCTGAATCATTTTCACTATCTTCACTTGTGTCTGCTTATCTTTGAGTGTCTATCATTCTGTCTTGGTTTTGTCTGTTATGTGTTTTCTTCTCAGGGATAGGTCTGGTGTCAGATGGAGTAACCTCAACCGGTAAGTCGTTCACCAGCAACAGGAGATTACGGTGCAGTGTCCTGCTTTTCTGTTTGTTTCCAGTTTCAGGGCAGACAACGTACACTGGAATCTTGCCAAGTTGGCGTTCGACTATGTATATAGTCTTCTCCCAGTACGCTCTTAGTTTCCCTGGTCCTCCACGTTCACTAAGGTTCCGGACCAGAACTCTGTCCCCTGGTTGCAGTACCACCCCTCTTGTCTTCTTTTCATACGTCACTTTTCCCCTTGCACTGTACTTTCTACTATTCTCGCTAGCAATGCGGTAGGCTTCTGTCATCTTTTCAGCCCATTTCTCTGCAAACCCTCTAGGTGAGTCTGGTTCCCTTTCTCCAACCAATCCAAACAGCAAGTCGACTGGGAGATGTGGGTGACGGCCGTAGAGGAGGAAAAATGGTGAGTAGCCGGTCGACTCATGTCTGGTGCAATTGTATGCGTGTATAACATGCGGGAGGTGATCCTTCCACCGTAGTTTCTCACTATCAGTCAATGTTCTTAACATCTGGAGGATGGTGCGGTTCAACCGCTCAGCTGGGTTGCCTTGTGGGTGGTAGGGCGATGTCCGCGAGTGGCCAACCCCTGATAAACGCTGCAATGATTGAAACAGTTTGTTCTCAAATTCACGACCCTGGTCATGATGTAGTTTGGATGGATATCCCAACCGGGGTATGAAATCATTGAAGATGCGCTCAGCAGCTGTTTTCCCGCTCTTGTTCTTCGTGGGGTATGCCTGAGCAAATCTAGTGAAGTGGTCAATTACTACTAGGATATATTCATATCCCCCACAACTGGTTTCCAGATGCAAGTAATCAATACACACAAGCTCTAAAGGGAAATTAGATGTGATACTGCCCATAGGAGCTCGAGTGTGTGTTGTGGGTTTCTTAGATCTGATACAGGGACATCTACGGGTGACATGGTCTTCGATTTCTTTCGCCATAAAGGGCCAGTAAAACCTTTCCCGAGCAAGATGGAGTACTCTTTCTGTGCCTACATGACCCATCTCATTGTGTAGGTACTTCAGAGCTATTGACCTGTGTTTCAGAGGGAGGACTAACTGCTTGTGCTGGGTCGTCCTTCTGTACAGGAGGCCGTCTTCAAGGTGCAACTTACTCCACTCATGCAGCAGCTTTCGGGTGGCTCCACTTACAGTTTGGCGTATGTCATCTGTCAGTTTTGTGTTTGACTCCTTTAATTCAATAATCTTGCCTATTGCTTGATCCTCTCTTTGAGCTTTAACAAGATCATCATGGCTGATAGTTGGCAGGTGACAATGAGTTTGCGGAGGATCCGGGGAACGCATGTTAAGTGCTACAACCCAGGCCACATCCTTCCGTTCTGCTGCCTGACTCCCAACCCATGTAGCACGTACTGCCTCGTTCGAGAGCTCCTCTGTACAAACCACCTTATATTTCCCCATGTCCAACGGGAGCCGAGACAGTGTGTCTGCATCTCCATTTGATTTTCCAGGCCTATACCTTATGTCGAACCGGAAGTCTGATAGTTCTCCCACCCACCGATGACCAACAGCGTTGAGTTTTGCTGTACTCATGATATAGGTCAGGGGGTTGTTGTCCGTGTACACAGTGAAATGGGGAGCGTAGTACAGGTAGTCCCGGAACTTTTCACACACAGTTCATTTCAGTGCGAGGAACTCCAGTTTTCCACTGTGCAGGTGATAGTTACGTTCAGCCGGTGTCAAAGTCCTCGAGCCATAGCCAATGACTCTCAGCTTTCCAATCTGGCGCTGATAGAGGACAGCCCCCAGGCCCTGGTCTGAGGCGTCTGTATGCAGCGTGAAAGGTAGGTTGAAGTCAGGATAGGCTAAAACAGGTGGAGTTATAAGGAGATCTACCAGTTGCTCTAAGGCTTCTTGATGTTGAGGAGTCCAGTCAACAGGCTCTCGGGAAGGCAGCTGCGGGCGTTTGGTGGTTTTCCCACGTTTTGGAATCTGGGCTTTCCCTGGCTTGATTTGGAGCAACTCATAGATTGGCTTTGCGATCCTGGAAAAATCCTGGATGTATGAGCGATAATATCCTAAGAAACCCATCAGTTTCCTTACCTCACCAACTGTCTGTGGTGTCTTGCTTGTCAAGGTTTTGACTGCTTCAAAGTCCCTTGGGTCTATCTTGACACCATCAGCTGACACAAGGCGCCCGACGTACCTGACTTCTTGTCTGAACAGTTCACATTTTTCAGGCCTCAGTTTTACTCCGTGTTGTTGAAGAGTCTGGAGTACTTTACGGAGAGCCTCCACATGCTCATCGAATGTTCTGGCATAACAGAACACGTCATCCAGATATGGGATGCAGCATTCATCCCTAAGTGTGCCTAGCACCTCCTCCATGCTCCGCTGGAATTCTGCTGGGGCGTTTGAGAGTCCGAATGGGATACGGACCCATTCGTAGAGGCTCCACAGGGTGATGAAGGCAGTCAAGTGACGTGAACCCTCAGCGATGAAACCCTGATGGTAAGCTTTTCCCTGGTCGAGGATGCTAAACCAGTTATAGTCCCCCAGTGTATCTGTCAGGTCTTGTATTCTGGGCAGCGGATGTCGATCAGGTACAGTCTTTTTGTTCAGGAGGCGATAATCAATACAAAGCCGTAGGCTGCCATCTTTCTTCCTAACACAGACAACTGGGGCAGCATATGGGGACTTGGACTTGACTATCCATCCTTTCATCAGCAACTCCTGCACGTATTCCTTTACCTCTTTAAACAGTGGCTTCGGGACTGCTGAGTATGCTCTCTGTACAGGGATTTCATCTGTGAGGGTGATCGACATTTGTAGGCTTGGTAAACATCCAATATCGTTGCTGTCACGTGCGAAAGCTCCGGCTTCTTCACACAGCATTTTGTTGACTTTTTCCCTTTGTGTCTCATCAAGGTGACTGAGGTCGATGGAAGGTTGCCATGACGATGGACGGGCGTCCACAGGTGTTGATACAGCACTGTTGACAGTCACTGTGGGCTTGGGTGTTTCAGGTGAGTCTATGGCGGTCACTTTTTCAACGCAGTGGATGCTACCAAGTGCTGTCTTCCTCGGCAGAGTTACTGTATGTTTAGTGTTGTTACCCACGGGTACAGCTACATAGGGTTTTCCTGGATTTTGTACCTCCAACAGACCTTCACCCACGTCCAGTTCTGTCACTTGCACATTGTTGTCATCAGGCTCAAATAGGAAGACTGTGTCAGATGTACTCATGTGAGGAGGAAGTTGGCACTTGACCCAGGCTACCTGACCTGCTGGGATAACAATGTCCTGTCTGCCTGTCCGTAAGCGCCCGCACTGCACAGAGGGTTTGCTGGCTTGGATGAAGCTCACCATTAGCTCTGCTTTCTCTGCTGGTATACACAAGGCATTACAGAGTAGGACGACGAGGGTTGAAATCAGCTTTTCAGGTTGTTCTTGTATCATCTCTTCCAGCACATTGAAACCTAGCAGTGGTCTCTCCAGAGCAAGACTGTTGACAAGAAAAGGCACAGTGATTGACAGATTAGGGTCTTCATTCCCCATCAAATTGACTGTAAGAGCAACCCAGCCATCAAACGGGAGGACTTCACCGTTCACTGCATACACCCGCAACTCGTCTTCGTCACCAATTATGTCACTGAGTGGTCTAACAGGAGTGTCAGGTAGATATTTACTCTTCCAGTCTCTATCAATCAAACTGAATTGAGCCCCAGTGTCTAGCAGAGCACTGACTGCTAATCCATTTAGGTTACAATGGGTGAGAGCTCTCCTTCCAATGAGTTTGGCTAGGCGTTCCCTTTTGCTGTGAGGTAAGTCATGAGTGAATGGATTGGTTGTCTTGTTTGGTTGTTTCTGTCTCTTTTCCGTTATTTTGTCTTTTGTTTGAGTGTTTGAGTCTTTTGGTGGATCAGTATGACAAGTGTCAGGTTGGGACGGTTGCTGAGAGCCGGTCACTGTTTGTCCCTCGGCAGGGACCGACTCCAATTTCCCTGACGTGGTGGTCTCTTTAAACAGCCCACTGCCCGGTGGCCTTCTTCACCACAGAGGAAACAGTGAGGGCAGTCGGGACGATTTTGCTCCACACACTTGTCACAGCCATATGGTTTCTCTCTCCTGCGGTCTCCTCTGCCTTTCCCATTGTGGTTGAACTGTCCTGCCACCTGTGTCTGCATTGATTGTCTCATGAACTCAACCGTACTTGTAAGCTGTTCAAGTTTTTCCGTTGTGCTGGATCACATCTGTTTTTGGCACCTTCTCCTTTACACTAGGACACTGTGCAGCGTTGACTTCAGACTGAGCACTGTGCACATTTGTTCGTTTTTGGCGGGTGGCGGAACCTAGCCTTCGCTGCCTTTCACTTTCATCACACATCACTTTCTTCATCTGTTTTAAGATTGCCTCATCCGATACTCTAGTGTCCGCAAGCAATGGATTCAGCTCTCTGCGGACATCATCATGTTTATGACCTAGGCCCTGATACACGGTGTGGAGAAACACATCCTGCACTGTGCTTGCACTGTACTTGACATCTGTGTCAGCATGTTTGGAGGACAGCATGATCTTCTGCCTAAGTCCTATGGCTCTGTACAGGAACTGTTGGGGTGTCTCATTGTCTTTTTGTTTGGTGCACATGAGCTCCTGGAACAGCTCAGTCTTACTTTGCTCACCCAGGTGGGAGTGAAGGAAGGCTTTTAGCTCTTCTACAGTCAGATCATCCTTATTCATCAACATGTCTTTAAAATTTCCTGGCTTGATGACTTCGAGGACGGCTCTTACAACCTCTGCATCACTGAACTGTTCCTTTAAACCGTCTTCCATCTGCCGACAGACACTGTTATAGCTGAGATCTGACCCCTGGTCCCCAATCTGACCCCCCTGGATCTTCAGTTCCCTGCGATGAAGGTAAGACAACTCTCTTAAGGAGAGCAACTTGTCATTTGTTAATGGTGTCGAGTGTTCACTTGAACCTCTGGTACCTGCTACATTACTACTCTGTGTGGTGAGTCCTATCTTTACAGATGACTGAGGTACAGACTATGGAGTGGGTGTGTGTTTGTACTGCATAATTTTCTTACTCAGCTCCTCATAACTAGTAAGCATTTTCTGCAGCTCTGTATCATGTGCGTCACTAGCCATAGAGGGCGTCAGTGCGTCACTAGCCTGTCATGTGGGTTGCACTAGCAATCCACTTGGTCACCAAAGTCCAGGATTACAATTCACGCGCTGTTCTTGACGAGTGGTGATTTCAGTACTGCACAGTCATCATTCGTTGTTCATTACCGGTAACCTCTTCATTAGTAGACAGGATTGGTGTTATTTGTTGATTTCTTTCACTGGCTGCAGCTCGCTGGTTGCATCAGGTCACTTTTGGTCCGAGGTTGCAGTATCACTGGATCAGCTTCTGGCCACAAGGTGGGAGTGATCCCGGACGAGCCCCCAATAAACTGTTACAGGTACCGGCTGGTGTCATGTAAACGGCTTATATGCTCTTGCTCTGAAACAGGAGAAATAAACGAGACAGGGCAAAGTCTGTGTCCGTTTCTCATCTCGCTCAGCAGAAAGAGAAAGACCGCAAAGCAGGACAAACTGACGTAACGCCCCGGGAGCACAATAAGCGCCACATTGCCCCCTGCTGCCAAACTCCATAATTACTCCTAATTTCTATATAAAATATATTAGCGCAAATAAATGGTAGAAACAGGTTAATTACCCCTGAACAAAGTTCAAAAACATTTCTTTTATAAAATTACAAAAACTACCACAAATGTGATTTACACAATTTTATGGGCATCACAACTAGTAATTATTATTTTGTTACTAGTAACAAATTGTGTTTGTTTTTTTGCCATTGACTTCTATGGGAATTTGTTAGTAATTGCCATTGACTTCTATGGGAATTTGTTAGTAACAAAAGAATAATTACTAGTCACTATTGAAATAAGTACTAGTATCTAATGAATAAGTACTAGTATCTATTTAATAGGTACTCGTATCTAATGAATAAGTACTAGTATCTAATAATAAGTACTAGTAACTAATTAATAAGTACTAGTATCTAATAAATAAGAACTAGTATCTAATGAATAAGTACTAGTATCTTTAAAAAGATACTAGTACTAGTTAAAAAGATAGTACTTCTTTAAAAAGATACTAGTATCTAAAAAATAAGTAGTAGCATGAAAATAGAGACTAGTCCGTTTAAATGATTAAATGTTAAAATGGCTTGCCATAATTGTCCCGAAAATAAGCCGAGATCGCTACTGCACAGACTCAAGTCCCAAGATGTCAGCGCAGTAGCGATAGGGCTTAATTTCGGTACAATTATGGCAAGCCGTTTTAACATTTAATAATTTAAACCGACTAGTCTCTATTTTCATGCTACTACTTATTTTTTAGATACTAGTATCTATTCCATTAAGTAGCCTACTAGTACTTATTCATTAGCTACTAGTGCTTATTCTCTAGGTACTAGTGCCTATTCTTTAGATACTAGTGCCTATTCTTTAGATACTAGTACTTATTTCAATAGTGACTAGTAATTATTATTTTGTTACTAGTAACAAATTGTGTTTGTTTTTTTGCCATTGACTTCTATGGGAATTTGTTACTAGTAACAAAAGAATAATTACTAGTCACTATTGAAATAAGTATAGTATCTAATGAATAAGTACTAGTATCTATTTAATAGGTACTCGTATCTAATGAATAAGTACTAGTATCTAATAAATAAGAACTAGTATCTAATGAATAAGTACTAATATCTAATAAATGAGAACTAGTCACTATTGGAATAAGTACTAGTATCTAAGAATTAGTATCTAATGAATAAGTACTAGTATCTTTAAAAAAGGTACTAGTACCTAAAGAATAAGCACTAGTATCTAAAGAATAGGCACTAGTACCTAGAGAATAAGCACTAGTAGCTAATGAATAAGTATTAGTAGGCTACTTAATGGAATAGATACTAGTATCTAAAAAATAAGTAGTAGCATGAAAATAGAGACTAGTCGGTTAAATGATTAAATGTTAAAACGGCTTGCCATAATTGTCCCGAAAATAAGCAGAGATCGCTACTGCGCAGACTCAAGTCCTAAGATGTCAGTGCCATATCGGGACATATCAGTTCTCACCATGGTTCTCACCAATGGAAGAGAGCGAAGGGGCGCTTGGCTTCGCTCTCGCTTGGACTCAGCACTTTACCACACACCCATTGCCTGATTTTGATAAAACTTCAGCTGTGTATTCGTTGTAAGAGGTCGATCACATGGATGTAGAGAGAAGTATTTTGCTAAATATGTGCACTGTATTACATATTTATTATTAATTATATTATATTTGCATTATATTGAGTTTGAGTTGTTATTTTAAACCTTTAATAATAATACCAGCTGACAGGGCTCTCTGTATGTTTACTGCATTAGGTGATTTTTTTTTATTTTATTATTATTAAGAAAAATGAATGTCCCTTATATTTATCCAAATTAATCGATATAAAATCAAGATCAGAATCAAATCAAAATAATCGAATTTTCATTGAGATTGTGTCAAGCAATAATAAAAACAGTAACCAGTCATTGTACCACATGTAAACATTTTCACTAAACTAAAATTCTGAAATAAAATTCTGTTTTGTTACCAAATGTTTTGACAATCACGACGATACACATTTTTTTTTTTTTTTACAATATATGAGCACAGATGTAGACTACATGATTTTTTTATTTTTTTTAAACAAATTATGTCACACCACATAACCGATGTAATAGTTTATCTGGTGTTTAAAGGTCCCATATTGTCTAAACTGAAATGTCCTGCCTTTTTTCATGATAGAGGTCTGGGGGCTATGAAACTACCATACAAGTTTCAAAACATGCATAAACTAGCTGTGCCTTTTCAGGAGCCGTTGTGACTTCCGTGTAATGTCAGAACTACTCAGTTACCGCCTTCAGTCCCACCCGAACAACATTCATAAGAAACCAGTGGCTAATGTTTGTTTCTTCAGAAATACCACAGCAATTTAGTTCGACCTTAATCGTCTGTTCTGCACATCTCACAAGTGACTGCTTCGTCAATCAGGCACAGTTCAGTGCAGGTGTTGTGCCGAATTTTTAAGCTAGCTGAGCTTTAACTGAGCAATACTGCTCTGATACTGCCTTACCGTATTCACAGCAATTCGTAATGCAATTTTAATTATGTCATTATTATGGCATACGGGGTCCGAATCTCTTCAGTAGGACTCATTTGTTCACCACACCGGATAACATTTCCCTCAGCAATGTCCGTCATTACAGGTGTTTTTTATTCACCTTACTTGTGAGTGAGCATCACCAAGCCACAGCAGGCTACAGCATACATGACCCTAGTTACCTGTGGTTGGCCTGTCACTTAGAAAACAACAGGCCAATCAGAAGAGAGGCTCATGAATATTAATTAGGCAGGCCAAAATCGACCTGTTCTTAGCAGAGCTCATGAGAAAGGAGCTGTAAAAATATATTGAGATGGTTTTTTGGTACTTATACCGCAAATATATATTCTTAAGGACATCAAAACCTAAAATAAAACTTCAGAAATGTGTACAATATGGGACCTTTAAAAGGTTCAGAGGAAAATGGCTGTCACATTTGCAATGGGTTTACAGATTTTTTTAGTTATAATTTTTTAACCAGTGGGGCACTCTTTCATAATTTTGCAAAGCCTCACAAACTGGCCCTGATTGAGTTTCTTCATAGCCATTTTCATTTCAAAGGCATCGGCCCAGTTATGATTACATATCTGATCTCTGATGAAATACCAAAGAGTACCAGAATTAAAGGAAAATAAGGTGTTACCACAGTATGTCTTCATAAAAGTATGCTTATATGAAGTGAAGTCAGAGTTAAATCACTTGTCAATGCTTTTCTAAAAAATGTTAAAACCACAACCAGAGTAATTTAGATTGTTTGTTTCCAGTAACACTCTTCCCTTGTCTGTGACATCTTCCACAACAGAAGGAGTAAATATGTCAGTACTTCTAGCTTTACCATCTATATGACCCAAGTAAGACAAGTGAATGGTAGGAAAGTGAATGTTTTATTGGTGTATTATACTTACAAGTAACTTAAACACCAAGAACCCAAACACACAATCTTACAAATAAAACCATCTTTAAAAAGAACAAGAACGTAAATTAACAATAAAATCTGAACAGAGAAGTTAACTAGGGCTTTAAATAAATGTCAAACAGTCTCCTACACAAAAAGCAGTTTAGCTTTTCAATACAAAATCATCTTATCAGGAGACTTACATCTAATACAGGACTGAATCTGTGTGTAAAAACAGAAACCTGACCATGAAAACACTAAGAACACTTTTTTCTCTCTCCCACAATGCACTGCAGCACAATAAGACACTCATATCTCAGTGCTGAAGCTGTTCCTGGATCAGCTCTGGTAGTAAAGCATCAAATCATATCAATTAAGCTCATCTCATCCTCAATCAGTGTTTTTTGTAATCTTAATAAAGCTTCTGTGAGCGCAAACACTAAACAACAGTTGTATCTGCTTACTTCATAGATGTCCAACACATCACTATGAGGAAGCAATATCTGTGGAAGAGTATTATATTTCATAATTGAGTGAGACCACTAAAGTTTTAGTCCAAAGTCTCTCTCTCCTTCCTGACCAATCACAGACTGTCCGAGTGTGACTGATTCAATCAAAAGACCCTGTCAAACTCTGATTGGCTGGTGGTGGCCGGGTTTCTGTTCTGATTGGCTGGCTGCTGGGGCATGTGACCTCTCCTGCGTGGCGGTGCCAGGTACTCAAACATGGAGGTGTTGTGCGTAGAGAGCATGTTTTTGAGGTCAGAGGGCATGGGGTCGGACCAGAAGAAGTCGTGGTTGAGAGCGTCGTCGCTGTCGATTCTCTGAGCCGGATCCAGAACCAGCAGTTTGTCGATGAGATCCAGAGCGTACGGGTCTTTCACATACGCCTTGAGTCTGTCCTTCACCTTCCGCTTCTGACCTTTAGGAAGCTCCATCTTCTGATACAGTTCATACTTCTTATCCACACCGGGCCAACCCTGAGATAGCACACAATACATGTTAAAAACATGAAGATAAATACATTTATTATCATGGATTCAAGTTTTGAATCTGTGAATCAAGGTTTGGAGGGAAACTATTAAGAAATAAAACTAGAACTTGAGAAAGAGAAAATAAAACTAGCATTTGTCTCACATAATGAAATGTGAAGCTATCTTGTCAAAACCAGGGGTCGTATGTATAAAACTTTTTTGGCATACAGCCATCCTACAACTCTTAACTAAGTTAGGATACTTCTTCAGCTTTCTTAATCAAGGAGTTGAGACCATTTGTAATACTTATGGAGCTTTACGAATCAAACTTATTCCTAAAATTCTGTAATTATAAAATGTTACTCTAAGTGGTTTTATACATCACAAACGGACACTTCAGACACATTTGAAACAAGCTAATATCAGATAAAACAGTAATCGTTCTCGCTTGACTATTTGTGATCTGATCGCCCAAAACAAATGTTAATGGATCTCTAATGTTGTGTGTGTGTATATGTGTATGTGTATATGTGTATGTGTATGTGTATGTGTGTGTGTGTGTGTGTGTGTGTGTGTGTGTGTGTGTGTGTGTGTGTGTGTGTGTGTGTGTTACCTCAGGAGTAATAGAGCCACACAGCTGGCTTATGAGGGTGAGCTGATGTTGTTCTGTGTTGCCCTGCATGATGGGGCTTCTGGTCCACATCTCCGCCATGATACACCCTCCACCCCACAGATCTATAGGAGGCCCGTAGTCTCTCTCCCCTGAAAAAATACGCAGAGTGAGAAACCATCTACTTAATACTCCACAATAATACCCCACAATAAGCAGTTCAATTTTATTCAAAAACAGGACCAGTAGCCGTTTTAAAGAATTATTTAATTTCCTGTCACACTTGATAAACAGTGGAGAAGTTCACCCGTCGACTCTCTTTTTAATTATCTTTATTTGTTACGTTAGCCTCCCTCTTCTTCACATACATGCATGTTAATCTGTAAAAGTATGTGACAGAAATCGCATACTCACTTGAGTAGGTACTTATTTTGAGTAAGTAATTACTTCACCACAGCTTAAAAAGTATGTTCTATATAGTATGAATGTGTGTAGTATGAAAGTAATCTGGACGTACTACATTCGCCATGCTGTCATTATCATGTGACCTACAGTGCCAGTTGCTTCATCTCCATTCATGAATCCTCTCCTGTGGCCTCATGGGATAGTAAAGTGTATATCGTATGCAGACTTCAGAATCTCATCGGAAGTAGTAGGTCATCTCTGTACCCTTTACTTACTCTATTATGAGTACTGTGAATTCAGACATACAGTCGTGCTCAGAATTAATCATACCCCTGGTAAATATTATCAAAATTGGCTGTAAAAAAATTAATCTGCATCGTTTATCCTTTTGATCTTTCATTCAAAAAATTGGCAAAAATCTAACCTTTCATTGAAGTAAAATAATTGAAAGGGGAGGAGGGGGAAATCACATTATGAAATAAATGTTTTTCTCCAAAACACGTCGGCCACAATTATTGGCACCCCTAGAATTTTTTTATGAGTAAAATATCTCTGAAGTATTTTCCCATTAATATTTACCTTTTTTAGCACACCAGGGTGACTAGGAACATGAAACTGTCCAGCTATGACTTCGTGTTTCACAGGAGTTTAAATATGAGGAAACACAAAGGCCAAATCCCCTGAATCATCCATCACAATGAGTAAAACCAAAGAATATAGTTCTGATGCGCAGCAAAAGCTTGTTGACCATCACAAAATAGAAAGTGGCTGTAAGAAAATAGCTCAGGGTTCTGTGGTCAGATGAGACTAAAAAAATAGCTTTTTGCCAGCAAACACACTAGATGGGTTTGGTGCACACAAGGATAAAAAGTACCCCATGTGTACAATTTAATATACCGTTGGATCTTTAATGATGTGGGCATATTTTTCTGCTGGAGGTCCTGGACTTCTTGTTCAGATACATGGCATCGTGGATTCTATCAAATATCAACAGATAAAAGATCAAAACCTGACGGCCTCTGCTAGAAATCTTATAATGGGCCGTGGTTGGATCTTCCATCAGGACAACGATCCAAAACAAACATCAAAATCAACACAAAAATTTGATGCGGAGCACAAAATGAAGCTTCTGCTATGACCGTCCCAGTTCCCTGACCTGATGAGTGGGCTGAACTGAAGAGAAGAAGCACAAACATGGATCTGGGAATCTGAAGGATCTGGAGAGATTCTGTATGGAGGAATGGTCTCTGATCTCTTGTCAGTTGTTCTCCAAACTCATCAGGCATTATAGGAGGAGACTCAGATCTGTTATCTTGGCAAAAGGAGGTTGCAAAAAGTATTTAATAAAAGAGTACCAATAATTGTGGCCAACGTGTTTCGGAGAAAAACATTTATTTCATAATGTGATTTCCCCCCCACATTTTTAATTATTTTACTTCAATGAAAGGTTAGATTTTTGCGAATTTTTTGAATGAAAGATCAAAAGGATAAACAATGCAGATTTATTTTTTACAGCCATTTTTGATCATATTTACCAGGGGTATGATTAATTCTGAGCACGACTGTACTACTTTTGTTACATACTCTACTACATACTCTTTTTCGCCTACTATATAGAAGGGAAGTATGCAATTGCAGATGCAGCCTGAGAGAAAGTGCTTCAGCCGAGTGATATTGAGAAAACAGCACTTTTCAATGCATAAGTGCAAAGCATACATGAATCAATTCTTTCTCAGTGAGCAGGTAATACCTGCTAATTAAACTTTTGCTCATCATATTTTTGTCAACAGGATCTGTTTTCCATTTACCACTTGTAAAGAAAGTGGAATACAAGGTTTCAACAGGGTTGTACTTCACTCACCCAGCAGTAGTTCAGGCGGTCGGTACCACAGTGTGACGACCCGGTTTGTGTAGCGGTTCCCCTGACTGTTCTTGGCCAAACTAAACGCTCTGGCCAAACCAAAGTCAGCCAGCTTCAGAACGCCATCTCTGGTGATCAGAACATTGGCAGCCTTCATGTCTCTGTGGAGGATCTGACACAAATATACAAAACACTTCAGTCTGAGCCTGTAAACATGAGGACAACCCTGTGCCTGCTTCCTACAATGTTAAACTACATTTCCCTCAGATAATCTGGCCCTGTAAATTGCCACTTCTTACCTTGTTTCTGTGTATGTAGTAAAGTCCGTTCAGCAGCATCTGCATGACCTTCTTAATCTCAGCCAGGGTGAATTTAACATTAGCGTTGCTCAGCAGTCCCGCGAGGTCATGCTCACAGAAGTCAAACACCAGATAGATGCTGCCCTTATAGCGGTTAAACTGGGTGGCTGGAGAGAAAGAGGCAAGCAGAATAAACTCTGATACTGGCATTATAATCCTTCAATCAATAGCTAGACATAATGGTCATTTAACATAGTGCCTATTGGTATAATTTGAGTAACAAGAACACAAGTCATAGACTCCCACACTTTTTGATTCATTAATTTCCATTGTTTTTTTCATGATTACTGCATTAAGGGCCGTTCACACCAAGGACAACAACTATAACAATGAAGTTTTAATAATTAGTCTAATTCATTTAAAATAGAGATTTTCACACCACAACTATAATCACTGAGGGTCTTAATTAATCACACCAGTTTTTCTAAACAAAAAAATATTTCAGCAGAAGAAAAAACATGTTATTAACTAAAAAATAAAAATGATTACTAAACTTTTATTCATATAAATTTTACTCAATTAAATGATTTTTTTCAAGTCTGAAAATCACAACTATAAAATTCCTTGATATTTCCAGGTTTTCTATAACTGTGGAAATTTATAGATTAGCACATAAATGCAATAATACCACATTTACTTAAACACACACCTTTTGTTCTGCAGATCTCGATGAGATTCACCACATTCTCGTGTTTCAGCAGCTGTAAGATCTTGATCTCCCTCAGAGCTGTGATGGGAAACTGAGAAGGAGAGCACAAACACGGACTCAGAACAAAACACAGGATGACAAGAGATGCTAAAGTGTGTGACATCTGCATAATCAACTGTACAACAGAGGATGGAGATGCATGTTCTTACCCCTTCTTTCTCATTCTCCATAAGTACTTTTTTCAAAGCCACCTTCTTCCCCGTCTGTCTGTGTTTGGCCTTGAACACCTCCCTACACAGAGAAAACACATTAGAGATCCACTAAACCTCACTGATAACCCAGCCAGCAATCACATATAACAAGAGGTTTAATGAATCACAACAGTCATTATATCAGCCATGTTTTTTTCTGACAGTGGATTACAGCAGGAATAAACATGAAGGTGATATATTTACTTACACAAGCATCAAACACTCACCCGAAAGTTCCCTGGCCGATCTTCGCCAGCTTCTCATATTTAGAGAATTCATCACAGAAGGGAAACTCGACCCCATCGTAGTATTTAGACATGATGGCCGTCTCTCTGTCCGGCCTAACACACACACACACACACACACACACAAGAGGAGCTCTCAGTCAATTCTGTCGTTCTTACATTGAGATAATCACAATTACAATACACTTACAGACGCATTTTGGCAGAATTCTGTTTTAATTAAGACAATATTTAGTCCTTTATGAAGCTGTTTTGGTTGTGTGGGTGATTTTTTATGTTGTTAATTCGGGCCTGACACACAAAAACCAGACCCACACACAGAAATGCCAGCTTTATAGCGTCGTTTAAAAGACTAAATATATTTAACCAGTACAAATGGGTGCTTGACATGTTCAAGATAAATAAAAGTGATGTTTTAATATTTTAAGTGACTGATAAGAGATAGAAATTTATTAAAATATTCGTACTTTTCCGCGCCGGCGGAGCTTCCGGTTTTGTCGCGCTGCATCCTTGCTGTTCCTCTGCGGATTCCCAGGACGGACTCTCAAACCCGGCAAGAAAAACTCTACCGCCTCCTACCGTCCGGAAGTCTTACGCAAAACTACTTTACAGTCATATATAAATATATATATTTCAAAACCGTTATTGTACTAATGTGCTATATATCCATGTGTGCATGCATTATATCTTATTAGCTCAACTTGGAATTAAACGTACATATTTAGGTATATGATTGACCGATAGACCAAAAACCTTAACATTGTTTTTATTCACTTTCCATCGGTGGTATGTACAGTACTGTAAGATTTTTTTGAATAGCATCCTATGGCACTTTAAGACAAGAGTGGCATATTTATTGATCAAAATAGTAAGTCACATTTTTGATATAATTATCAAACTTTCACAGATAACAAAACCATCTAAACCATCTTTTTTACCATCTAAAAAGAAAAAGAAAAACATGTTTGAAGATAGCAGTTTCTATTTAGACTAGTAGACACCCTCCCATCTTAACTACAGTACATAAAATGCTACAAAAAATTAAATTACACTAATATGCAGATTTGATGGAAAACAGTTTTTATACACCGCCAGTCCTCGTATGTATATATACACACACAAACCATTTAACTTATTTATTTACTATGAACAGATGTGGGCACCTCAGTGTTGAAATGCTTTGAATATCATTTCACATCCGCTTGAATGTATGAATGCAAACTTTCCCATACATGTGTTAGAAATGACACATTAATATTACATTATGAGAAAACAGTGTTTTATATATGGCACAATTCTTTCAGTGCAATAAAAAAATTAACACAAACACTGATGGATAAGTAACCTGACTTTCTATTTCACAAATGGAAAGATCTGGTTAAAAACATCAAAATTGAAATGCAAAACAAAGAAGCTTACACAGAAAGTTAACTGAATGCACATCGAATCAAAGTAAACATGAACAGCAAGTAGTTTTGAATTAATGTGCTCTTTACATAAACTGATGAATGCTCAAAGAACTGGTGCAATGCTCTTCTCAAGTCATGATGAAGAACGCATGGATTCTAGAACAAGCTGTCATGATTTCATTCGGGCCGTAAATCTTCTCAGACTGAACTGTAGTGTGACAGGGTTTAGGCACTAGGTGGCGCACTTGCTGTGTTTGTCTGAATGTCTGATGCTCATACGTCCATTATGAGTTTAAAGCAGGGTCCAAGTGTTTTAAAGCCCCTCCCACCAGGTGTAAGCTCCCTGTGATGAGGACGTGTATGTTCACGGCCTCTCGTAACGGTGCGGCTTTCGTGCTTATGCTCGGTTTAACGGGTATGACGCATCTGTTTGGGTCTGACAGAACAGAGTCTCTTCCCTGACTGATCCACTGCAGGGCGCTGAGGATGCAGGGAAACACCAGTGTGTCGCTGTGCCTTTCTGCCACTAAAGGCAAACCTGCCCCGATCAGAAGCTCCGCCTCTGGCTTCTTCTCCTGGCCATTCATAACGCGCCAGCTCTGCTGGTTGTCCAGGCAACGTGTGAGCATGTTCTCCACGGAAACGTTAAAGTTCTGTTGATCTGAAAGACAGAATGTGTTAGTAAAATACACTGAACTTTACACACTAGCACAAAAATTACTTTGTAAGGCAGCGTGCTGACTGACATAAAATCTCTTAAGAGACTGATTTGAAATATTAATAGCCACTTACAAAAAACAGCACATGAGAAACTCAACTAAAACTCACAAGTCTGATATTGACATTTTGCTAAACAAATAAACTGATACTCTAAAAAGCATTTTAAATTGTACTGAAATATTCCTATGCATGTTTTTCTATGGAAGCTCATTTCCACCGTGGAATAAAAAAAAAAAAAAAAATGAAAAGGTAATTACAACTTTTTCTCTCACAATTCTGACTTTCTCAAAATCGTGAGATATAAACTCACAATTCTGAGAACTAGAGTTGCAATTCTGACTTCTTGCAAATGCATGTTTATATCTCACAATTCAGACTTTATAACTCACAATTGCGACTGTATCACAATTCTTAGAAGAAAATTCAGAATTGTGACAAAAAGTCGCAATTACTTTTCTTTTTTTTAATTCCGTGGTGGAAACAAGCTTCTATACTTACAGTGCTTAAAAAGGCACAAATAAATATAAAATACTAAATAATATGTATATAAAGTTTATTATTATTTTAATCAAATGTTTTTAGAATTCATATATTAAATCATATATCATAATATTAATGGACATCTTCAATATCATTTCAATGCATTATGGGATTGCCTGTTTGTGCTGCACATTTTGGGCCTAAAAGGCATAATTTTATTGCTCACTATTAGCATTAGGAATGAAACAATCATGTGGCTTAGGTAGACAGCGTACTTGAATTTAAAAGAGTGCTTAAGCTGTGGTGGCTAAAAACACACAAACACGGTTCGTTAAGCAGTCCTGATTGAAGTACCTAAATGGTCCAGCTGATCCAGCAATCACATTTATAGTTATCACCCGTCTTTCTGATTGACTAGATCAGGGGTGTCCAATCCTGCTCCCGGAGGGCCACTGACTGTCCAGCAAAGTTTAGCTGCAACCCCAATACAAAACACCTGAGCCAGCTAATCAAGGTCTTACATAATAGAAACTTCCAAGCAAGCTGGAGCGAAACACAGCAGGACAGTGGCCCTCCAGGACTGAGTTTGGACACCCCTGGACTAGATCTCTGGATCTCTTACACAGGACTAAAAGCATCTCTTACCTGCATTACAGGTCGCTATGGCCTCTGTGATGTTCGGACAGAACACGGCAAAGTCGAAATGACAGGGCTAAAACATAGAGCATTTGAAAATGAGTCTCTGGGTTACTTCAGAAGAGTAACATGATTAAAAAGTATGAACTGATAACTCACTGTGAGCAGTTTGAGCATGGCAGCACAGTCTCTCTCTCCTGTAGCGTTGAACAAGAGAACCCTCACCACCGAACCCCTACAAACACACACAACATTAAACACCAGCACATTTACCAGATATCTGCAGATATGCAACGTTTAAGAACCACCGCAAGGCTGACCGTAGGTCAGTGTTACTTCATTAATATACTATTATAGCATTTACAATGTATAATTTTTTCTCACTTTTATTAGTTTTTTCAAATATATTTCAGTTTTTAATAGTTTTTTGATACTTTATTTCAGTTAACGTTAATATAATTCTAATAAGAAAAATTATAGGCTCTCTTTTGTACTGTATGTTTAAAGATTTCAGTCTTGAAGCCATCAATCATAGAAGGTATAGTATAAAACAGAAATAAAAATAAAGAGCAAGGCCTTCTCACCCAGCATTTCTCTCATGATGTGCTGCGATCTCAGTGAACCAGCGGACGCAGGCCTGCATGCTGCGAGTGGTATGAGCTCCGTCCAGGAAATACGTCACAGGGCCGTGTTTTAGCGTCTGATTGCGCCCAGGCCACTCAGTCTCTGCAAGACCTGTCAAAACATCATATATTGTGTACTGACTTAGATGCATATTTGACTTAAATTGTAACATACTGGTTAAATATCTGGTCTGAAAACAGCATATGTGACATTTTGAACAAAATCAGGCAAAAACTAAATTTGTTTGGAGGTTTGGGAGTTCGAAACACTGACATTGTTTTCTCATGTTTAATACTGTAAAGCTGCTTGCTTTTAAACAATCCACTGTACAAAGTGCTGTATTAATAAATGTGACTTGACTGGAGAGCCAAATCGCAGAGCTGGTGCAAACAAATCCACATCTCTAAGATCAGCTGCTTTCTTTACTGCTATTTTCTGAACATTGTCAATTTTTGTTTATTTTGTTATTAAAAGGAAAGCATGCAGCTCATATTTACATATTCATCTAAATGCCACTCTCAGCAGCGCACGGCATTGGGATGTTTGCTAATAGTATTTCGCCGCTCAGGTATATTTTTTACCCCTAAGTGGAGAATGAAAAAGAACTTCAATGTGAGTATTTCGAGTATTTCTTGAAAAGCAGTTTTGCCTTGTAGACATCAAGGCTGCTCAACAGGTTTTAGAACAAAGCTTTTAATAAGGCTGTATAGTATGTTTTTACAGACCTTTGATCATTGCAGGAGTAGGCTGGAACGCTGGAGCTGGGCTCACACCGCTGAACTCCACTAGAGATGACGACACAGGATCTGAGGAATAAACAGCTGATTAAAGACACTATAAAAGAGATGTGAACTAATCCACAGAGACAGAAACACACACCTGTGAGGAAGTGTCTCTGCAGCCAGGTGTGTGAGAGCTGTAGAGCCAGAGAAGCGTTACTGCGCTGATGGTGACCGGCTAAACCCAACCTGAGCGAGCCCTCGCTCTCATACTCATCCAGATCAGGACACACTGACAACGAACACTGAGAGAGAAAAACAATGTCAGCAAATGAACTGCAATTTGAATTGTGTATCTGCAGCATCTTCGTATTTCTCACCCCAATTTCTTCTGCTCTCTCTTCAAGCACCTTCATCGGCCCGTCAGGCTGTTTGACTGTGAACGCAGGAACCCCCGGCTGCAATGAACACACATCCACTGAATACCTTAAAACACACTCAGTTTTTACAGTCACAACTCACAAATATTCACCTTAAAAATCCCTCCTTTCTGCCAGGCAATTTTCTCAATGCTGTCTCCCAGTATGCTGGTGTGATCTATGCCCAAAGAGGAGATCCCACACACCCAGGGATGCCTGGGAAACACAAGAGGCATTTCAACAAATTAAATCTTTAAAGTGAAGCGAGTCATTTCTTATAAAAATTTAAAGTGCCCTTATTAAGAAATTTAAAGGTTCCTCATTTTGTTTTGAAAGCTCCTACAATAGGTTTACATGGATACAAGGTAAAAAAAACTCATAATATGCATATGCATTTTCTCAATGTCTGAAACGTTTTGATAAAGGATTCAGTCACTTTAAACCCCTTCTTTCAGAGAGCCTACTTTGCTCTGATTGGTCAGATGGCCCAGTCTGTTGTGATTGGTCTACTCTGATTGGTCAGACGGCCCAGCTTGTTTTTGATTGGTTTACTTTGCTCTGATTGGTCAGGCGCCCCAGCCTGTTGTGATTGATCTACTTACACCAATTATCATATCTAAATTTCAGCTCTGGAAGCTTAGAGCTTGATACACAGTGATATGAACAGTCACGATGGTTTGCCACACTGATTCGAGTCCGAGTCCTCATGTTTTGGAAGAGCATGCAAAGTGGATTTGCTTTGGCACCAGAAAACAGCTCCTTCTCCCATGATGACAACATGAACCAAACTCTTCCAGGCCTCATCAGCTACAACTACAGCGTTTGAGGGCGATTCAAAGTAGATTGTTGTTCGCAAGCAGCCAATGAAGAACATAGGCTAGCATTATGCAAATTTGTTACAAACCTACATAGGTTCGTTTCAGGCAGTGAGACTGAAATTACTGGCGACTCGTTACAGGCCGTTTAGAAGCGGTTCTTTCTTTTACGAGACAATAACTTTATTTGTTGTGCACTTGATTGGTGATGATTGCTTTGATATGGCTACTGAGGATACACTAAACCAATAAAGAATGCAGATCAATGATTGGTTGATTTGAGAGGAATGTGTCACGCTTAAACTATGAAGCCAGACGAATGAAGATGAAATGGCTGAAACTAGGCTAACGCGGTACAAAGAGAATTAGACACGCTACACTGAAGCAGATGGGAGGGAGAATAGAAATCAGAGCTCTGGTACCTAATAATATTGGTGCAGTCATAAGCTCCACCAATCCCCACCTCGAGGACAGCCAAATCAACCTGAGCAAGAGAGGGAGAAATAGAGAATTTAGCTCAATTAATAACCAGCATCTATAATAAAAGGACAACTGTCATGATCTATGAGACAATTTATTAAACTTTAACATTGATGATAAAAGAGTGCTAAAAACTATCACTATTAAATGCTTGAGCTGAATATATGTGGGCTCCATTACATGCTCAATCATTATAATAAAACGGATCAGGTAATACTGATCAGTGATGGTACTCACCTTCTCCTGAAGAAAGACGTGGAAGGCCAAAATGGTGAGAAAGCGAAAATAAGCGGGCATGCTGCCGCCATTGGCATCCTGAAAGGTCAAACACAAACTCTTATGACACAAAAGTCTTTTCCACTTTTAGATATCACTCATATTATTGATGTGCTTTGTCATGCATGTAAGACACATGGATGTGAATGTTCAAAGACACATTTTAGGTTCAAGTGTCTTAACAAACGGCACTGTTTCCTTTCTCACATGACTGACATGCTGTTGTGATTATGCAATTACGTGACCAGAAGCCTCACATTTACACTTAACACAATTAACATGGTACAGACACAAACCCAGAGGAGCAGTCAGCAGGAAACACGCAATCCTTTCATAGGAATTAGCATTAGCAGAAGTAGAGAAAGCAACCAGATCATTGTATAAAGCTACTACTTAGTACTACTAACGCATATGTTAATCTTCTTCCAAGGGAAAAAGCTCAGACATTTGCACATTTTCATTCAAAGGAATTTAAAGGGTTCATGTTTATTATTTTTGTGTAATTTCTTGCACCAAAAGTGTTCATAACACTATTTTGCATGGCCATTTCCTATCCTCTCTCTGAGACAGAACCAGACAGGCTCTTTTTGTAACTGTACTTCTATTATTAATTTATGCAAATATTTATGCAAATATTTATATATCTTCACCTATCAGCATATTTCACACTGTCATCATATGTTAATGTGTTCAGGACTGTGTCATAACCACATGGTGATTTATGACTTTTTACCATTAGTTTTCACAAATGGTCTGGTGTATAAAACATAATAAACTGTCCAACTAAGAAGGAGTTTGAGTTGTGAAAGTCTACATTGCATATTGACTTATTTCAAAAGGGAGGGAGGGAGAAAAATAACATCCGGCTCACCTTTGTCTCTTCCAGTCGCCCGTACACCTGCCAGAAATATTTGGTGAAAAGCTCTTTTCCTATTGGCTGCCCGTTGATTCTGATTCGTTCTCTCACTTGCACCAAATGAGGTGAACTAAAAATGAAGACATCATATAAAACAACCAACTGACATAAGATAATGCAGTAAATGTAAAGACTTTACTACAGTGTTTGTTTATGCCCTATAAAATCCACTGACGTCTTACTGTGAACAATGGTCAATGATTATGTAAATCATTAAGCTTGAGATAAAGTTCAACTAAACAAAACTTAGGACGGATCGATTACATCATTTACAAGGTAATACTGACGCAACACATAGCTTTACCTTCTACTCTGAGAGCTGGTTTATTTAAGTGGAAAGATCAAGCAAAGTTCAGCACGAACGTATATGTATGTGCATGCATGAATGAACAGTAGAGTTACACAACACTTACTCTGGTTTAAAAACCCGACCACTCCCACAATCACTACAGAATGACTATACACACACTTCATCTCCATACACTGCATTATTTTGACTGGTTATAATACCTGTAGAATCCAGTGCGGAAGCCATAGTTCCTCAAAATCTGTTCTGTAAAGGCACACGTTGAACCCTGAAATAAATACAGAATAATAATCAGCATTTCACTGAACTTTTGGGTGAACTATCCCTTTAAATCATTCATGAACTGACTTACCTTTCCTTTTGTTCCAGTTACGTGAATAATATTGAGACGATCAAGTTCTTCTACCTGAGGACACACAGAGCACATCAGTTGAATGGTTATTTACAAAAATAATTTGTAATTAAAATACTGAATTGAACATGTTTCAACAAGTCAAGAGTAGGAAGAACTTGGTTGCACGATGCAAAGCAGAGTTGAGTTGATTTTAGTTGCTGATGTGCGGTCAGTTAGGCATACATTTACTATTTATAATGGCTTTATTGTTTTTATTTTAATTACATGCTTAATATGAAGCTGTTTTTGCACGGTGATATCAAACTTATACATTTTTGTATTGTTTCTTTTGTTTTGTGTATGTTAAGTTGCAAATAAAGAGACAATAATTAAACAAAATTAAGCACCTTTCATTTATAAAGCATTTAATTCACTGTATTATCCACAAATAGGCTTTACCACATTATATTTAACATACAAAAAATATACAAAAGCCAATGCAATGTAATTATAGAAACGTAATGTACGCATATACACTGAAAATTAAAAAATATTTTTATACAATATCAACTTAACTCACTAAAAAATATTTGAAAACCAAATTTGCATATTATCTACTAACCAAGATTTTAAAATAGAAATGATAATCGGCTAAGGAGGAATGGTTATTTGCCAAGACTGATACAAAAAAGGCCAAATAACAGCTGATTTATTAGCATAAAAAGTGATCAATCATTTGTGATATACTGTAAAACTATTCCTACTGTGATAAAAGGATTTTGGTCATACCGTCTTGAGTAAGTGTCGTTTTTATGTAGCGGTGTTTGGTACCTTGAGTCCTGCCCGCTGGAGAAAGCCTCTCATGGCCTGCAGCTGGAGCTGAGGATGACCTCTCTCTCTCTTCACCTGCTCCAGAGCGCTGGCGTTGGTCTGGAGTGTGTTGAGGGTGCACACCGCATCCTGAAAGACATTCATGACGCTACAGCTGGATCTCAAAGACTTCATGCCATCTCAACACCTCAAACACCAACCCATGGAGCAAAACACCAGCTCCGGCGCTCGAGAACATTTCATGTTTACATCAAATCCAGATTTATGACTCGTATTACATGTGCTGGAAGTAAATTCAGAGGATAAGCTATCCATGTGGAGCTTTAGTCTCTACAAACTGAGGCTTTACTGTTGCTTTGATAGACACACTGAACTTCTGAACTCTTTCATAATACGTTTTTAGTCAATGTTTAGCCAGATCTGGTGTATGTATGTACTACAATTATATTACAACTGACAAATGAAAACTAATTATGTAAAGCTGCTAAATGTTTTAGTTAGTTGGTGAAATTGATCAGATGAATCATACAAGCAATTGGCATATATATAATGCAAGATGAGGTGAATCTAGTCCTGAAACCATAACAAATATAAGGGAAATCTCAAATAAAAAAGTTTTTATTTGTAATTTTCTAATCAAATACTGTATATATATTTTTTTAACTTGTTTTTTTTTTATATTTTCCGTTATTTCTAACATTTGTCCACCTTATGTAACAAGTAGCCTAACCTTACAGCACTGTGTATATATTCCAAATGTTAACAATTATGCCAGTAAAACTTTGTTGACACTGACTAATAATAAAAGTTTAACTGCCATCTAATTCTTTAATAGATATAAATAACGCATTTAGCACAATTATAAATGAAATAAGATATTTTTTCTTCACACAAATGCTTTTAATCCTCAGTTATGGCTGCCACACTGAGCACATGGCCTGAATACAAGAATGCAGAATTTATGGCAAGCTGTTTTGACAGTTATTGCTTAACCCTTAGCCTAACTTGTATCTACTTGTAATCTTCTATTATTGTTACTAGTACTTTTTAGTTACAGGTAATTACTCTAATCCAATGTGTAATTACTCCAATCCAATGTAATTATTAATTACATATTAATACCAACTCATTTTCTGTCATCCAAATAGTGACAAGTTTCTATTATTTGTAACTGGTAACAATTTGTACTAGTTCGTAACCGTTACTTTTAACTACTAGTAAAGTCACTAAAAGTGAGCAGTATATCATAAATAGGCGTAATAGCATTATACATAGATACATATAACATAATAACAACAGATTGCCTTTTATTATGGATATTGTTAAATGTTGTACGGCTTGCCGTAGGACCTCAATGGAGTCACTGACTCACTCTCACCGCGCACACAAATTGCCGCTCTTTGATTTTAAAAACTTAACGGCTGATGTAACAACTGTCACGGATGAATCATCATCCGCGTGCGCTGGGTTTAAATAATATTTTGTTATCTAAACAAACACTTTCAGCCCAAAGTCCGTAAAAAAAGTGCACAAACTTACCATTTATTGTATTGATTCACATAAATACGCATAACATTTAGACAAGGGAATTCAAAAGCTTTACCTGATAGTCCATTCTTCGGAACCGCGGAGCCGCTTTTGTGCTGGAGAATCTCAGTGACAGTTCGGCCGTGTAGACTCCGGTCCACGCGCGTAAACGCTCCAGCGCGCGGAACAGGCGCATGGTGGGGACCCGTAGAGTGCAGGAAGCAGCACCAAATTTGGGGAGTTTTCCTGTCAATATGGACCTCCGCGTCATCCCACGCCTCCTTTCTGCTCACCATACAGACTTCACTACTGTTTATTGTTATTGCCAGTGCGAATGACAACAATCTGGTGCATTCGGATAAATAGAGAAGAATTAAATGATGATTTGTGATTCGAGGAAGGCGGTTTACTAAGTCAAAAGGCTGCAGAAGCGGACAGTTGAATCAGCATAACATTTCCAGTTCACTGGCGATTAAAACCACAGCAGACATCCTGTTTTAACCAGGTTGTGTGTTCATAATCTCAGAGAAACATGTCGCGCTGCACAGCTGCATGTTAAAAAAAACTGCATGTTAAAAAAACTGGATTTGTCTAGTTTGCCATGCAGTGCTGCTGAAACGCTGCTCACGTGTCAGCAGTCTTCAAGAGCAGAAGAGCTAGTGCACATATCGTACTGCGCATGCGCATTATCGCCTATAAAACTGCACCGCCGCCTACTGGGCATGACCGTTTCATTACACGTTTTAAATTGAATTAAATTAATTAATATTTTACATTATTTTTTGGTACATAGAAAGTTAATTACACGATAATTTATGTTAATTGAATATTCAAAATCAGGAAGTAAAGTGTAAATCCAGGGTTCTCAGTTGTAGCCTAGCCTACTTCTGGCCTGGAGATCAGTGTTCCTGCAAAATATAAGTCTAATTTGGTATTCGGATAAAAAAATTTTTTTAACTAGTTAAAATATTTTTTAGTTTCACTGGACTTTTACAGATGTGTGCAGGGTTTGGGTTTGAACTCTAGAAGGTTTGGGTTTGAGAACCTCGCGCTCAATTTTGATAAATGGCCAGTCGATGTCGCCAAAAGACAGTGGATGAATATGAATCAAGCTTGATAGAAGACATACACTATGATTGACTGTCGTATTCACCACATAAACACATGATTTGTTTCTAAAAATTAAAATTCAAATATTTTTTTTTAAAAAGTCTAATTGTTTGTTAAATTATTTCAGAAAAGAAAACGTTTCTAAGGTGGGTTGATAAGCGATGGGCATGATTCAGTTGCACTAATTATAATTAGATAGGTTCACTTTATAACAACAATGTACAGTAGGCCTGTCTTTACATGAAACTGCCAAGTTTCTAAATTGTAGTGTGTTAAATTTATTGTGTCTTAATTACTGTTGTTGTGTTGTCACGTGACGTGTGGATGCACTGTAAGATTTGCTAATTAATTTCATTGTATTATATCAATGACAATAAAAGGAAATTGAATTTAAATGATTCCTCAGAAGGTAATAGGGTAAGATGAAGATGAATAATTTTTTATCCTGACTATAGGTAGCAAAATCTCATCTCAGCACTTTATGCTATTCTTAATTTTGTCATTTAATCTGAATATCAATATTTGTCAGATTTAGTCAGCCGAAACAGTTTTGAGGTTAATTTATCGAACTTTGTGTCTCTGGAAAATAGTGATCTATGACATATTGAATATCATGTTTTTTGCATCTGGTTAATGAGGTAGCCTATTTGTGGAGTAAAATTTATAGTTTTCATTTTGAAGTAAAAGGTTAAAATTAGATCATTGGGGTAAAATGAGCCACCCAGAATTGGCACAGAAGGCGCCAAGTGGCATGTTGTTAGTGTTATTATTTTTTTCAATTGAATAATTATTGTAATTAATGAGGTTATTATTCTGTATTTCCATGAATTAAATGAACATTTCAGACATCTTCGCCTTCATTAAAACCTTTAGGTTAGTTGAGTGAAATCATTCAATTTGCATTCATATTCATAGTGCTGCTATTATGACATTTCTTCATATAAAATATGGGTAATTAAATAAGTAAATATTGATATGCCTGTACAGAATAATTGTACCTTTCAGATAAATCTCTTTTCTGCTTTATCTGTCATTAGTTATTGAATTATTCAACTAAATTGTAAAAATATACAATTTCAAACAGTAGCCCATAGTTGATTTAGTATTTTACATTAATGATGCTTAAAAAAAAAAAAAAAAAATATATATATATATATATATATATATATATATATATATATACAGTGGTGGTCAAAATTGATGGCACCCCTGGTAAATATGATAAAAAAAATGGCTGTAAAAAATAAATCTGCATCGTTTATCCTTTTGATCTTTCATTCAAAAAATTCACAAAAATCTAACCTTTCATTGAAGTAAAAGAACTGAAAGTGGGGGGTAAATCACATTATAAAATAAATGTTTTTCTCCAAAACACGCTGGCCATAATTGTTGGCACCCTGTTATTAAATACTTTTTGCAATCTCCTTTTGCCAAGATAACAGCTCTGAGTTTTCTTCTATAATGCCTGATGAGTTTGGAGAACAACTGACCAGAGATCAGAGACTATTCCTCCATACAGGATCTCTCCAGATCCTTCAGATTCACAAGTTCATGTTGGTGCTTCTCCTCTTCAGTTCAGCCCACTCATTTTCTATAGTGTTCAGTTTAGGGGACTGGGACGGTCATGACAGAAGCTTAATTTTGTGCTCAGTGACCCATTTTGGTGTTGATTTTGATGTTTGTTTTGGATCGTTGTCCTGATGGAAGATCCAACTACGGCCCATTATAAGATTTCTAGCAGAAGGCGTCAGGTTTTGATTTTTTATCTGTTGATATTTGCTAGAATCCATAATACCATGTATCTGAAGATGTCCAGGACCTCCAGCAAATAAATAGGCCCACAACATATAAGATTCAGCAGTGTATTTAACCATTGGCATGGGGTACTTTTTATCCCTGTGTGCACCAAACACATCTGGTGGGTTTGCTGCCAAAAAGCCCTTTTTTTTGTTTCATCTGACCACAGAATCCGGTCCCTTTTGAAGATCCAGTCGTGTCTGACCACTGAATATGCTGGAGTTTGTTTCTGGAGGAGCGAGGATGATTTTTCTTGAAACCCTCCCAAACAACATGTGGGGATGTAAGGGTTGTTTAATAATTTGTTTTAGGCTTTCTGACCCCCAAGACTCAAGTAATCTCTGCAATTCTCCATCTATGATCCTTGAAGAGTCTTTGGCCACTCAAACTTTCCTCCTCACCGTCCATTAATACAATTTAGACACACGTCCTCTTCCTGGCAGATTCGTTACATCTTTAGTTGATTATAACTTCTTAATTATTGCTCTGATGGTCAAAATGGGGATTTTCAATTCTTTAGATGTTTTCTTACAGCCACTTTCTATTTTGTGAAGCTCAACAATCTTTTGCTGCACATCAGAACTATATTCTTTGGTTTTACTCATTGTATTGGATGATTAAGGGAATTTGGCCTTTGTGTTTCCTCATATTTAAACTCCTGTGAAACACGAAGTCATAGCTGGACAATTTCATGTTCCTAGTCACCCTGGTGTGCTAAAAAATGTAAATATTAATGGGAATATACTTCAGAGATATTTTTCTCATAAAAAATTCTAGGGGTGCCAATAATTGTGGCCAATGTGTTTTGGAGAAAAACATTTATTTCATAATGTGATTTACCCCCCAATTTCAATTCTTTTACTTAAATGAAAGGTTTGATTTTTGCGAATTTTTTGAAGGAAAGATCAAAAGGATAAACAATGCAGATTTATTTTTTACAGCCATTTTTTATCATATTTGCAGGGGTGCCATCAATTTTGACCATGACTGTATATATATATATATATATATATACACACTCACCTAAAGGATTATTAGGAACACCTGTTCAATTTCTCATTAATGCAATTATCTAATCAACCAATCACATGGCAGTTGCTTCAATGCATTTAGGGGTGTGGTCCTGGTCAAGACAATCTCCAGGGGCACGTTCAAGTTCAAAACGGTGCGCAACGTTTTGCTACGGTTTCCAGGTTGAACGTCATGTTTCCTGGAAACGGCGTGCACCGATATGCAACAGGGTTTGAGATACGTTTTCTCTTGTTTGGTGGGTGTGTCAGAACTGCAGTCCATACAGCAGCAACATGCATATAAAGCACGCGGTATTAAAGTGAACTCGCACAATGGGTTCAAGGAAAGTAATTTACAAATGTGTTCGATGCAGCTCGGTATACGCAACAACTGAGGATATTAGAAGACATGTTTGTCGTAAGTTTTATTGTAAAAATATAGGATATCAACATAATGATGTAGTTGTTTATATTTTTAGCTTCATTGCAAGTGTATGGCATTTGGTATAGAAATAAACAATGGTAATTAAGTGCTTTTCCTAAAAATGAGAAAGAAAATACAGGGTATTAAAACAGTATGAACTACAAATAAAGTCAGTATGTGTATGTGAGGCTAAATAGATGTGTTTTAGTCTGAATTAGGTAAGATGTGTGCTTCCATTTCAGTTTCAGCAATCCCTTCACTCGATTGGGATGTTCTCTTTTGTTCTGGGCGGCAAGTGCAGTAACTGTAACATCGGGCATATTTTGTAGTATTAAACACATATTTATACCGACTTCATCAGGCTCAGAAAATTCTTCACAAAGAATGGCCTTCTCAGCTGCCATAGTTGCAACTCTTGCGTCATCAGAACAGTGTGTTCAACGCATCACCGTTTCTGTTTAAAAAACGTTGTGCAACGTTTTGTCGGGGCTGAACGCAGCCCTGAACTCCAAACTGAATGTCAGAATGGGAAAGAAAGGTGATTTAAGCAATTTTGAGCGTGGCATGGTTGTTGGTGCCAGACGGGCCGGTCTGAGTATTTCACAATCTGCTCAGTTACTGGGATTTTCACGCACAACCATATCTAGGGTTTACAAAGAATGGTGTGAAAAGGGAAAAACATTCAGTAAGCGGCAGTCCTGTGGGCGATAATGCCTTGTTGATGCTAGAGGTCAGAGGAGAATGGGCCGACTGATTCAAGCTGATAGAAGAGCAACTTTGACTGAAATAACCACTCGTTACAACCGAGGTATGCAGCAAAGCATTTGTGAAGCCACAACACGCACAACATTGAGGCGGATGGGCTACAACAGCAGAAGACCCCACCGGGTACCACTCATCTCCACTACAAATAGGAAAAAGAGGCTACAATTTGGACGAGCTCACCAAAATTGGACAGTTGAAGACTGGAAAAATGTTGCCTGGTCTGATGAGTCTCGATTTCTGTTGAGACATTCAGATGGTAGAGTCAGAATTTGGCGTAAACAGAATGAGAATATGGATCCATCATGCCTTGTTACCACTGTGCAGGCTGGTGGTGGTGGTGTAATGGTGTGGGGGATGTTTTCTTGGCACACTTTAGGTCCCTTAGTGCCAATTGGGCAGCGTTTAAATGCCACGGCCTACCTGAGCATTGTTTCTGACCATGTCCATCCCTTTATGACCACCATGTACCCATCCTCTGATGGCTACTTCCAGCAGGATAATGCACCATGTCACAAAGCTTGAATCATTTCAAATTGGTTTCTTGAACATGACAATGAGTTCACTGTACTAAAATGGCCCCCACAGTCACCAGATCTCAACCCAATAGAGCATCTTTGGGATGTGGTGGAACGGGAGCTTCGTGCCCTGGATGTGCATCCCACAAATCTCCATCAACTGCAAGATGCTGCACTGTAAAATATTTCCAGGATTTCACAATATATAACTGTAATATTTCACAGGTAATTACATTATTACCACTTCACAGGCTTTAACTGTGATATTTCACAATATAATACCGTATTTAGACTTTTACTGTGAAAATAATGCAGGCGCGGGGCTTTTACAAGAAACTACTGTGAATTCCGTCATTTTCGCGCTGCAACTGCGTCATCTGAGCTCCCCGGCCTGATCTCCTCCATGGTCTCACTCGACGGATTCAGTGCGGTAAGAGTTTAATTTCAAACTTTGTCAATTTGATGACTGTTTTTAATATGAAATTGCATGTTATTTAAAAGTATGAACCAAATTAGCGTTAGTTAAGTTCTGTTTCATGTTTTTGTAACTTAGCTGGAGCAGATTCGCGTCTAGGTTTGAGCGCGCAAATTTGAATGATCAGACGTTGGTTGTGTTAATAAGTGTATTAGTAGTAACGTTACCGTATTAAGTTATTAACTGTGAGGCTTCACGTTAGCTACACCGTCAAAATTGAACTTTAGCTTTGCTTAATGCTTTTCTTAGTTAACGTTCGTTACTCTAACAGCGTTCTCTCTTTTCCCACAGCATTTTTCTACCACCGGGAAATAAAGTTATAAGGTAAGCTGTGGCCTTAATGTGTGTATTATGACAGTTATTATCAACTAGATACATTATAGTGTTGTGGATTTGTGCAAAGGTGGAATAAATTAATCTCAAATTAGTAACGTTAGCTAGCTGGGCCTGGGCGTCGTCCATATTTTTCTGCCGTGTGTGAAACGGAGCAGCCGTTGTCTGTCTCGTCAACAGAAAAAATAAAGTGCATTTTATTATAAAAAAGATATAGGAAAATAAATGTGTTTATCACTGAATTAGTGGAGCTTCGTTAGCTGTGCTATTCTAAAGTAAAACAGGTCGACATCTGGAGATATTAGGAGCCATTTTGTCTGTGAACGGGTAATAATTCTAGGAGGAAGAGTGCAAGCAGAAACAGCCACATGGAGATGGACTGGCAACAGGCTCTTCCTCCATCCTCTGCAAACAGTACGTGTAAATGATGTAAATTGTTGTGTGCAAATGCATTGCCTGGGTAAATCACACACATCTAACTTACTTTGTTGCAGGACTATTCTTGACTGTGTGTTTGTGATGTAAATGTTTTTCAGTTGCTGTTAAGTTATTTAAATGGTTGCTGTTTAATTGAATCCAAGTAATGTCACCTTGTTAAAACTGAGCTAACTTTAGTTTTGCTCAGTACTGCAACAGCAGTGACCAACTGAAGGTGATGACTGGGAACTGAAACCTTTTTAATCCCACTTGAATTAAACTAACATCTTTCTTCTCTGTCTTTTTGTTTATATGTGCTTCTTGGGCATCAACCCAGAGACAGGTACAAAATCGAAGAGGCAGAGAGGACACATAAACCAGCAAGTCTGTACACTGATCAGGAAGCTCATTGACTTTGAATGGATGTCAGTCTAATGTAAGTTGTGTTCCAACTTCAGAACAGACTAACGAAACACTGTCTCTGTTTTAAGCTAGAATTAGTTATGCAGTAAGATGTTTACTTAAGCTATTAAAGGGTTAGTTCACTCAAAAATGTAAAGTCTCTCATTAATTACACTCCCTCATGATGTCCCAAACACATAAGAATTTTGTTCAACACAAATTAAGATAATTTTAAGAAGTCCGAGAGCTTTCTGATCCCGCTTATAGACTGCAATGTTATAACCGCTTTCAAGCCCCAGAAAGGTAGTAAAAACATTGTTAAAATAGTCCACGTGACTACAGTGGTTCAACCTTATTGCTATGATGCGACGAGAATACTTTTTGTGCGTTCCGCACTATTAAGTATTTTTGCATCGCTTCATAACATTAAGGTTGAACCACTGTAGTCACATGGACTATTTTAACAATCTTCACTACCTTTCCGGGCCTTGAAAGTGGTAATAAAATTGCTGTCCATGGAGGAGTCAGAAAATATCTTAATTTGTGTTCCAAAGATGAACGAAGGGCTAACGTGTTTGGAATGAGGGTGGGGTTTTGGGTAAACTATCCCTTTAATCTGTTCTACGAGTTTAGACAGGCTGCAAAATGTCTAAAATTCATTGTTCTTACGTTTATTTGAATTAAACATGCCTTTTCAATGTTATAGGTTATTGATAGGTTAGAATAAAAACGTCAAATTTACAGACGTACTTTACAATAGTTTTAAGTGTAAATTTACATCACATTACTGGCTTACTGAGTTGCATTACTATGTACGCATGTCATGTAATTTTTGCTTAACCTCAATCATGTTACTTTCAGAGTCCTCTGGTTTGTTGATTTAATATTAATTGATATAGTACTATTCACATGATTTATCTGATTTACCATGAGTTTTACAATTGTAATTTCTTAAATTGTACACATTTTAGGATTAGTTTTACAATGCGAGTACCATACTTGCAGGTACTTGCACCACAGAGTAACTTAAACTTTTTGTCTTTCTTATCTTTTGTAGATAGTGGACAGAACCCATACTATGCAGGTGCCTGCTGCAAGGGAAGGAGCGAGACACCTGCAACCCTCTCTTTTCCCACCTTTTTGTCTTTTCTTCCCTCTCTCACTCTCTCTTCTCTCTCTCTCCTTCTTTCTCTTTTAAGCTCCTACGTTGTGAAGTACCATTATCACATAGTAAACACATGCACAGTGCACACACATAGACACACATTCCTGTTACCCAGTGTTCATTCCTGTTACCCAGTGTTTATTCCTGTTATTAAATTGTATTTTTCAAGTACCATTATCACATAATGGTAAACACAGTAAACACATTCACACACATATTGACAGACATTCATGTTACCCAGTGTTCATTCATGTTACCCAGTGTTCATTCATGTTTCCCAGTGTTCATTCATGTTACACAGTGTTTATTCCTGTTATTAAAATGTATTTTTCTTCTAAAAAAATAAAAGTTAAACCATTGTTTTTATCAGTTTTGTTTGGTCCATCATTTATGCTAAATCACAGTATAGACATGGTTAAATACAGTAATTCTACAGCAGCTTACTGTTAAATTACAGTAATATGATAGACTAACTGTAATTGCACAGTAAAATACAGTAATTATACAGCATCTTACTGCTAAATCACAGTAATCTGACGGCATAGTTATTGTGAAGTCACAGTAAACAGCTGTCATTTCACAATTATTTACTGTAAAAATGATACGGTAACTTACTGTGAAAGTCATGCAATTATTAACCTGCAATTTATTGTAAATTTACAGTGAAATAATTTACAGTGTGTCCTATCAATATGGGCCAACATTTCTAAAGAATGCTTTCAGCACCTTGTTGAATATAGCCTATATATATATATATATATATATATATATATATATATATATATATATATATATATATATATATATAGCGCCTATTAATAAGAATTATATCAAAAGTAATTTACACATTCTGTAATGGTTTATCCAGGGACTTCTTACCCCAGTAGGGGCCATATTTTACCCCTCTTTTTATATTTTACATTTTGTTTTCTAAATTAGCAAATATTTCAATTTATTACCTATAATAACACATTGGCTGATGCATCATCATGCTAAACTTATATCTCTAAATATGTTAGGCCCACTGTTTAACAGTAAACATTGTTCTTAACATAGGGCAACATCTTACCCCAGGTCATTTATTAGTATTGATTGAGAGATGGTGTGGCATAGTGGTCGACAGCTGAAGGCTGATCAATGAAAGGTTCCTCCTGGCTTCATCCCAGAGGTCTATCTTCCCCATACTCAGTGGTATATTGTGTGACACATGGGTTAATAGAGCAGACGTGCGTTTATACATCCCATTATCAGTGCAGGACAGTTAAGGTGAAATTCCTGCGAAAAGCCACATATCAGGACAGGAGATGATCAAAGTAACTACTAACAACTCCGTGTTAAAGTTGTCCAACCATGTGATGACATTTAGCCCGGTGTCTTTTTGCTTCATTACTTGCTAAATCCATTCCCGTGATGAGATCCGTCGATTAGCTTACTGAAATGGAAAATATGCGAATCTCAGCTCTGGTTATCTTTTTGAAAGAGGCCTATGCCGTCATAGTGAGCAATTTAAATAATTACCAGTCATTCTCCCGTTCATCTTCGTGCAAACACGGTTTATCTCAGCGAAACATGTGAGTGAAAGCAATTAGGCTATGGAGAGACTAGACGTCAAGGATTAGGTCAAAGAATTGCAAGAAACGAGAGTGTGTTATATGCAGCAACAGGGAACGTTTTCAGAACTTTTGCTAATGTTCTGACAAGGTTTTCTCATGAACAAACATTAGGCTATTCAGACGTTAGTTCAAAGTTATCTTTAATCATGTTCTCAAAAAGTTAGCACAAGCCGTTATTTATAGGCTACATCATTCATGGAACTTTTTCTGAAACATTAGTAAGGCATACCCTGAATTGTTATTGTAAAAATGTTTCGTGTGTCATTGAACGGAAGAGAGGCTCTCGGGAGCGCACTTAAACGTCACATTCTTTTGATTTTCCTGGCAAAAACGTCCCGAGTCCTTCACATAAAAATCAACATTAAAAAGCTTTCAAATAGACAACCTAGAAACTTAGTTTCTTTACGCTGTTCACACATACTCAAAATTATTAAGTAAATAAACTTAATGCTTAATTGAAAAATAAATAAAAAGAAGTTATGTGAACTTGACAATTACACATTAGGCCTACTTATTTTTTTTTTTTTCGATTAAGCATGACGTTTATTTACTTAATCATTTTAAGGCAATGGGTTTCCTCAATTTTTTTTTTAAAGTTACAGTGACCTGGCAAACTATTTAAACCTGTCTGAGATTGATATCCTACCAGTTATCTAAAAAGATATTAGAAATAAAACAACACTTTCTTTGAAAATCTAAAACCTGAATGTTTACTGTACTGAAATCCTACTGATAAGTTATAACTTGCATAATAACTTGGAACACAGATATCAGTTAGCTGGGATGTTGGATTCAGACAGGTGAGGAGGAGGGAGATCATTCCAGTTCTATGGAATTCTCTTGATCTTCTTTAGAATTCTCTGTCTCTTGTAGGTCAGAGATTACAAGGACTAGAACTCGATGTCTCTGGCCTGGGCTTTTATCCAGATTAAACCCAGATTCCTGTTTCAGGTTCTGTTACATATCCGATTTGGCCTGGAGCACTTTGACCTCAGAGGGAGATTCTGAAAGGTTGATTTTTTCCTGAATGTAAAGTGTAGGTGATGAGTGCGTTTTAATCTGGATTTAGAGAATTATTGGTCATTTTTTAAACTTGAACATATTCACATAAAAGTGCAAATCAATTTAATCCAAATCCATATCTTTACAATGAATAGGCCTATATTAAGCATGTGTGCAACATTTCTAAGTCATAGAGTGTCCTTATGTAATTTCTATGTAGTAAACAATATTACTATGATTGATTCAGCATATAAAAGCTCATTTAAATGCATAACACCATGAGAATGAGTTTTAATAATTGCTTTAATTTGCCCATCGCCTCACAGTGCTACATGGTGATGATTCCCTTTTACAGAACAGTGATCAACTGTTAATCTCATTATTGCCTGTAGCGTCATCGTTATAATCAGAGAGTAAGACAGCTTCCAGAAGAGAACAGAAGGACAATAAATACATCTCAAAAGGTTCAAAAAACAAAACAGGTGTGCATCTAAAAGAAATGATTCATGAAAACGTCATCTTGCATATGCGTCTCGCTACGACGGTTTAGTCCTTGATTCAATCAAAAGAAATGGAAGACATTATTGAGGATGAGATAATGATGATAAACAGACCTATGTACAAACACTGACTTGTGTGTCTATATTCAAGTTTTAATGACTGTGGATTTATACGTTATAATTGTTAAAAATATTCTACACCCGATTTGCTGACTGAAATATCTTCGTGCTGAACGTAAGAGAAATGATCTTTCTTAATGGCAGCATAAGTTCTCACACACACAAACACACAAACAAGGAAATTTGCATATTTCTGTCACTTTGGTGCAGCTGTTTAACATTAAATCTCATTATTAAGTCCTTACACCTCTCATCTCAGTATAAAAGATGTCTCTATCTACAGCATTACTTCTTTTTAAAAAAAGTACATAAAAATATCCAGACAATAAAATCACCATAAATCAACTGCTTCATAGTAAATACATAGAACGCAATCACATTGAAAGTGTCCGCCCTGTTATTGATTGTCATTTATGAACGAAGAAACAGATCTTGAGTTCACAAAAGGGCGGAGGGAATTTCGTAGACAGAAGAATGTTGAAGAGGCTTCCAGCGCGATGGCCACTCTTCCGGTCACGTGACTTTAAGATCGCCGTTGACATCCGTAACGTACTGCATAGAGAAATGCTTCACTCTAACAAGTGCCTGGCACCTACAGTCCATTATAAGAGGTAGAACTAGAAAATTAGATTCATATCGAGTGTTTCCCACTTTTTGAAGTGTCTTCTTAAGCACTGGAAAGATTTAAGTAGGCTAATTGTGTCTTTAAAACCGAAGTCTCCCTTATTGGGATAAATAGTTGCGCCCACAATTGTGGTTCAGTAAATATACGCTTAAATATGCAAAGTATCAAAGAGAACGGAGACACTAATACAAATTTGTTCAAAGACATTTAAAAATAAATTGATCTAATGTGCTCATTTGAATGAAGAGCAGTTATTTGGCCAAAAGAAAAACTCAAACTGCAAATTTATTTTATACAATTGGATTAAGACTGATTATGTCATCATTCTTATATATTTTCTGTTTAATAAAATATTATGGTTATAAAAAGTATTGGAACAAAAATCAGTCTGGACCCAGAACTTAAAACTAAAACGAGAGCAAAAACACCCCCTAAAAAAAAAGTAGGCTAATGCTACCAAAATGTCAGGAGGACATAAAGTTTCACACTTTTTTTGTTTGCGTTTGTGCAGCTATTGGTTGTAGTGTTGAAATGACATCCATCCATTAGTTTAGACTTTAAAAAGAAACTTTCAGCAAAGTTTTTCATTTTCAAACCATCATCTGGACCTAAACGTGTGTGTTTTCACAAGTGTTTAAAGGGACGTCTCAGAGGATGGAGTCTTCCAGAAGAATTTGTTGTTGTCTGAGTCCAAATCGATTCTGATCTGAGGCACCATCTTCTTAAAGGGGTTTAAATCCTGACTAGGTGAAAGAGAAAGACAGAAAGCTGTTAGATATTTCAAAATATACAGCCTTGCATTCACACATAAACATGCAAACTCATAGACATGCATAATTTATGATGCTAATTGATTTAATTGACTGTTTTAAGGCCAATGCGTTAGACCAGAACTAACTACCATAAACCAGCTTGAGCCAACCTGATATTCATGCTGAACTGAGCTGGGTAAATATAGATATGCATGTGCACACAAGCTCAGACTTACTGACTCATGTTTGTACAGTTATCTTCGTGAAGACATTCATAACTTTAACTACCACAAATAAGTGCCTAACCCTAACCCTTAACCTAACTATAGACAAGTCTTGACCCTCAAACAGGCCTTTAAAGGGGTCTCAGGAAGTTCTCACTTTACTCACTCTGATGGTCTAAACATGGTCCTCACAAAGACAAGTGCATGGACATTAGTGGGCGCTGCATAGACTCTTCCATTGATTTTTTTATATTCATTATATTTTTATGGCCTAACCCAAGCCTACCCTAGTGAAAAATAAATATACTAAAATATATTTGAAATATATTTTTTTTTATGCTAAGTACACAACAAATACATTTACATGTTACATACTTCATATAAGTACCCTGCAATTGTACTGTTGGTATACTTAAAGTCTGCGAGATTGGAACAACTAATTTTGTACTTAATGCACTTTAGTTATCTGGAAATAGTGCTGAGGTCCAACTAAAGATATACTGAAGTATTTCTGATTCTGCTAATAATTGCAAGTGTACTTCAGGTACACTTTAAAGGAATACTCCACCGTTTTTTCATATTAAACTATGTTATTCCCTTAACTAAGACGAGTTGATACATACCTCTCTCATCTCAGCTCGTGCACTTAATCGCTCTGGCGCGCGGTGACACTTTGAAAGCACTTAGCTCAGCCCAGTATATTCAATGGTATTTGGCAGCAATGAATTTAGAAGTGACACATTCAAAAGGATAACTATAATGTATGGCGGAATAGCACTTTTGGGAGTACTTCGACTCGGCGTAGTAAAAAGTCAAGCCTGATCCTCTTCCTCTCACTTCTGTCAAGGGGAAGAGGATCAGGCTTGACTTTTTACTACGCCGAGTCGAAGTACTTCCAAAAGTGCTATTCCGCCATACATTATAGTTATCCTACCTTTTTAACCCGCTTAGAAAAGCGCCACGTTTTATTTTGTGTCACCATACTTGGTCGTGTAACTACTCGTGTAACTGTTTTTAAATAGGGAAAACGTTGATGTGTTTGGTCACTTCTAAATTCATTGCTGCTAGATACCATTGAATATACTGGGGTAAGCTAAGTGCTATCAAAGTGTCACCGCGCGCTAGAGCGATTGAGTGCACGAGCTGAGATGAGAGAGGTATGTATCAACTCGTCTTAGTTAAAGGGATAGTTCAGGATTTTAGACATGAATCTCTATAGCTTCCCCATAAGCAGTGTGGTGCATTGACCATGGCTTACCCCTGACAGCGTCCTGTGAGCCGAGCTCCGGTCCAGTTTTGGTCAAGATGAAATTAGTCCGGCAAGTTTGCTGGGGTCACGGCAATAAAGCTTTTTTCTTCTCAAATCAATATGTGTTCAAAAGAGTGATATATTTGCGTCACTAAAACGTTGTCTATGGAGAGGTCAGACCTCGTAATGGCTTGGCACTATTTTCTCCCCTGTCATATCACTGCGCGCTGCCGCTACCTACAGCCAGCTGCGCAGGCGCACACCACTTTTTCAGTTGTTCGGCAGTGTTTACAGCAGTGTTTACGTGCTCAGAACAGCTACACGAACGAGCTAACATAGCTACTCACCAAGAGCGATCAGTTTGTACAAGCTCCAGCTTCAACTTGTTCAACTTCTCTGTCCATCCTCTCTCTTTCTGTCCTTTCTAACTCCATCTGGCGTAACTCGTCATCTGTGTATTCAGGTTCGTAAAGATATCCTTTTGGCTGTGTGTCGAAGTCAATGTTGTCATCGTCGCTGCTGTAGTCAGACATGTTATCGTTCTCTTTACGAGCTGTAAACAAAGTGACACGTGCGCGGCTCCCAGCTGGCTGTAGGTAGCGGCAGCGCGCAGTGATATGACGGGGAAGAAAATAGTGCCAAGCCATTACGAGGTCTGACCTCTCCATAGACAGCGGTTTTGTGCTGCAAATATATCACTCTTTTGAACACATATTGATTTGAGAAGAAAAAAGCTTTATTGCCGTGACCCCAGCAAACTTGCCGGACTAATTTCATCTTGACCAAAACTGGACCGGAGCTCGGCTCACAGGACGCTGTCGGGGGTAAGTCATGGTCAATGCACCACACTGCTTATGGGGAAGCTATAGAGATTCATGTCTAAAATCCTGAACTATCCCTTTAAGGGAATAACATAGTTTAATATGAAAAAACGGTGGAGTATCCCTTTAAATATCTTGCATTTAAATACTGATATTATACAGAGATCATACTATCCTTACTAATAGTGATATTAAAACACACAAACACACACACACACACACACACACACACACACACACACACACACACACACACACTTACCTTGACATAGTCACGGAAGGGAAAAAGTGCTTTCCATCAGTAGGGAGTGAGGAAGGACATGGGCTTGTTTCCTATAAGAAACAAACAAACGTACAGTTAATATATATACACACATGTCAGATGATCAAATCTTAGAGGGTTCATATAAAGAGGTTACGATGCAGCTGAAAAGGAGTTGATTGGTTAGTAGTTAGAATAAAAAGAGATAGTAAAGAACAGGAAATTCAGACCCACAACCCATCCAGATAAAGTCAACATGAGACTGTGTTTGCAAACCAATTTACTTCCGTAATGTGACTTTAAGTCAAGACTTGATTTTAGCCATTGGGAATACTGTATTTAATATTATTAACCATGACTATTATTGCAGCTTATGGTCAGATATGCATGTGAATCAACAAAAACACGTGGAAACATCTTATAGTGGTATTGGGGTCAGTAAGATTTCTTTAAATATTTTTGAAAAGTCTCTTTTGCTCATCAAGGCTGCATTTATTTGATAAAATTTTTTTTAATTAAATTTAAAATAACTGTTTTCTGTTTGAATATTTTAAAATATAATTTACTGAATTTTCAGCATCATTACTCCAGTCTTCAGTGTCTCATGATCCTTCAGAAATTATTCTAATATGATGATTTGCTGCTCAGAAACATTTCTGATTATTATCAATGTTAAGAACAGTTGTGCTGCTTCATATTTTTGTGGAAACTGTAAGATAGTTTTCAGAAGTCTTTGATGGCTAGAAAATTCAAAAGAACAGCATTTATTTGATATAGAAATCTTTTGTAACATTATAATTGTCTTTACTGTCACTTTCGACCAGTTTAATGCATCCTTATAGACTAAAAGTATTCATTTCTTATTGACCCTAAACTTTTGAACAGTATGTTCAACAGGTAACAACAGTTTTATCAAACACTGTACATTGTATATTCCAAAAATTACAAACAGAATCTTCAAAGCACCCGTTACGGACCTGAACTTGCTACCGTAATCATTAAATTCCCCATAAGTCCCGTCCCTATAGACCAGAATAAATCCAGGAGCTTGCAGAGATTGAGAAATAAGACGGCTTGATGACATCGGACAAAAAAGTTATTTTGATGAAAGATTATGGAAACAAACATTTTTTCTTTGGAATGAATCCTGCTCAAAAAGACCAGGAACATGCAGTGGGAAAGTAAATAAGACCCATTTTGAATGCATGTTGACTTTATTAATACATGCGCACTGCAGTGATTAAGCATTTGTTATCTGTTAAGAGCGGATTATTGATCCACACAGACCAGGAAACCAAGCAACACCATAAACAAAGAGAAAGACGGGATTAAGAGATGTTTTCTGGAGAAATCACGAAGGAGTGTGTGACGACAGCGAGAAGAGGGGAGGGAAGAGCCATTATTTGAGTTGTTAGTAACAGGACAGAGTAACGTGTGGAAGCCCTGCGCGAGGCCGAGGGAAACCCTGTGTGTTTACTCACTGTCTGAGGGCTTCTCCCCCAGCACTGGATCCTGTTCCATGGTCTCCATGGAGATCTTTATGCTGGGAACATTCTCAACGGCTGGGAAATCCGACTGTGAACGCAGGGTTGGGATATTCTTACCACTGGAGTTTTACAGCAACACCGCTTCTAAACGCACAAATAAAAGAGATTTCACTCACGTCGTTCATTTCGCTGTCAATGCTTCCTTTCTTTCTCTTCTTCTTCTTCTCATCCTCCTTCTTCTTCTTGTCTTTCTCGGGCATGACGTCATCCAGGTAACTGAGATCGTGCTGCGAGAACAGGTAATCCATGGCCTTTCTCACCGCGACCAACGCGAGAATCTAGAAAACCAACAGAGAGAGATCTCAGACGCATGCAAAAGAACTATTACTGGCTGTGTTAACCCTGTAAAGCCTGAGATATGACATAATAGCCACATTTAATGGTTTATTTAGCCTTTAGACAAAAGTTTGCATATGCGTTTTTTTTTTTTTTTGAGTGTCATACTTGATTCATCAGGCTTTTATGGCTCATATAGTGTGATATAGTGAGAATATGGAGCAGTTCTAACATAAATAACTGTATAATGTTATATGACTACTTACATAAATGCATATAAATATCAACTGTCACTCTATATCTCCCAATAATATATGTCTTAGTATGATGATATTTAAATGCTTAGTTTTATGATGAAAGCTCTGTAGTTTTTATTGTGGGGGTCAAACATAAACATAATATAAAACAATACAATACAATACAATTGAGAGAAAGCCTGATGTATCATATCTGATACTAAAAAAAAAAGTATGGTTAATCAAGTAAAACTAAGTTGCTGTAAGTGTTCATCTTGAAATATTACTAACAATATAGAAATTATTGTTTACTTTGTAAAAATCATTAAAGATTTCACAGCAAAAAGACCTGAAAGAGGACATTTTTTACTTGGTCTTTTACTTGCTAAACAAGTATAAACTGTCAATCAGAGGACAGGAGACAAGTAGTACGATGTGTGCAATGTCTTAAGAACAAGAGAACAAAAGTTCTGTGTTGACCTGATTAGTTTTTCCAGTTTAGTGTGCAATTCTGTATCAGATAGTAATTAAACTGACTGGATGCGGTTCATGGAAGTATTATGTGTGTGTTTGCAGCAGATCACACACTCACCATGACTGGAAAGATGATGGCTGCTACCGTTGACTTCAGGATCCACAGGAGGGCCAAACAGAGCACCTGTGCACAGAACACACACATTAATGATGCATATACAGCACTAAAGCTAAAGATCTGAGCCTTATATTAGGATGAGCATGCGGCCACACACACACACACACACACACACACACACACACACACACACACACACACACACACACACACACACACACACACACACACACACACACACCTGTATGAAGGTAAACAAGTGAACCCGTCTGAGCGGGACGTGTCTCAGGTAGATCAGATCTGGTTGGTGTTTCGCTGGCATCAACAAGAGCTGCAGACGATCCATAAACTACACACACACACACACACACACACAAATGTTTATTCATAGTTTAGATTATTCAGAGGCAGACAACCTGTTTCCCCCCAAAAAAATCTAAAAAGCATACTTTTTTTTTATTTTTATATATCTATATAAATCAATAATATTTAAAAATATCTATTAATATATATATATATATATATATATATATATATATATATATATATATATTTCATATTTATATATTTTTTTATAAATATAATTTATAAAATTATAATTATTTATAAAATATTTTTTGTTTTAATTTACATATTATATAATGTAAATAAAAGTATAATAAATAATTATATGTTTGTGTGTGTATACTATATAATTGTAATATTTATTTATCTTATATTTAATAAACATTAAAAAAATAGAATACAAACAATACAAATAAATATATAAAAAATTTAAATATATATTATATTATTAAAATATATATTTAATATACAATAAATAAATATTTTTTTAAATAATTGTATTTATAATTATTTAAATATTTTTTATTTAAATACAAATGTAAATGATAAAAATATATCTTTAATAGATATATTTAAGAGTTTTACGATCTATTGAAAGAAAAGCAAAACATTAAAAAATATTTTGAATAATTTTATTTAAATACATAATATGTCAATATTAAAATATATATTTAAGAGTTTGACATTTTATTGAAAGAGAAGCAAAACATTAAAATAAAATTAAAGTATTGCCACAATGCAAACTATTGTGGGTTTCTGAATTAATAAGACGTTGCTAAGGTGTTGTTGCCAACAACTTGTTATGCATCAAAGGTTTAACAGAAAGCACCATTAATAAAACAAACATTCTGATGCCCAGCTCTGTCCTCTAGGTCATAGTCAGGCATATTACACCCTGAAAATCCTAAGTATTCCTGACTTATCCCGACTTTCCTGAACTCAGATCAAGTTCTGGAATCGGTCGGGTTCCCAGGCTCCAGCGGAGATCAGGTAAGTCAGCAGGATTAGGGGCTTTTTCTGCCGAACAGTAACATGACACTCACCTGGACGCCATTGAGAGAGGCGACACCCATGTAGAGGAACACGCCGTACAGGACGGGCATAGGAATGAACTGCAGAGATCAAACATATGAGCATTAGATACATAATACTGCAGTCATCTGTCTTCAGACACATAAAGCCATATTGTACACACATACAGAATCAAAGGTTACGTGAAGACAAAAAGTTATATCCACCGAACACACCCCAAATCCCAACCTTGTCAACATAATATGCTCCAAAAGAGGAGATTTGTGCAAAGCAAACAATTTTATAACGAAACAGAATTTGTGTTATTGACAAAAAGCTCACAGGAATGAAAGCCTCGGTCTCATCTCGCATCCTGGAGTTTTTTCCCATTCGAGGTCAATATCCTCTTTACCAAATTGTGATGTTTACAAAGTAAATGTCCAGCAGGGGGCAGTAACTGCACTAACCTCGAAAAAAAGTACCATGGGATAATGCACTGAAAAAAATGATAGTTGAATTTACTAAAATGTTTTATGTTAAGTGGTTCCACACAATTGATTTTAGCTACATTTAAACAAATGCATTAAGTTGAACTAAAATGTAATAAGTTCAACTTAATGCATTTGTTTAAATGTAGCTAAAATCAATTGTGTGGAACCACTTACCATAACATTTTTTTAGTAAATTCAACTAATAATTTTTTTCAGTGTGGGTTTTTGGACATGTATCACAATTATACCATGGTTTCCTAAAACATATCAGATGGTATTATCAACATAATACTTTGATATGTGACGTACATTGGTACTGGAAACCATATACTACAGTGTTTACATGGTACTTCCAGGAATATTATAGTACTACTATGGTACATGTCCAGAAAAACATGTATTTTGTGCATGCAAATACCCTTATACATGATAAATAAGATATTAAATAGCAAAAAAGGAAGAACCATTGTGATTTTTTATCAGTTCTGATATCAAATATAGAATTTAGAAATATAGCTCAAGTTTCATGGAGATCTGGATAAGGGCATGAGTTATATAAACCTTATAATTCATTCTTTTTAAATAACTAGAATTGCTTAAAATACCCAAAGAACTATTTTGTAGACACAATTCATATTTCCTCAAATATTCTTTAGTTTACATGACAGCTATGAATCATTATTTGCTTCCTGATATTACAAGCCACAGTCATGAGTCATTCATATTTGTGGTCAGTTTTCCCAGAAGAGAATAAAAAAAATGATAAATATGTTTATCTGCTAAAAAAAAGTGTGTTTTGTCAACTTTTAGCAGTACACATGAACTCCAAAACCATGAAATGTCTATTTTCATGACACAGGGTTTGTTTAGTAACATTCTCTCTTATTCTCCTGGACAATGACAAGTATCAGAATGTGAAAAGACAGTATAGATATAGTTTATGAAATATAAAAGTTCAAACCTTCAGAACGGGGGCCATGAAAACCGACAGGCCCGTCAAAATGAACACCATTATTCCCGTGACTCTCTGCTCTCTGTAGGAGAAAGAATCGACAAAACAAGCATGAGCCACGGACACGTGAACATTAACTAGATCTAGAGGATGTTATGTGACACAAAAAAACAATATATGATTTATCAGATATTTTATTCGAGATATTCAGTCATTTTGATATGTTTAGCATCAGCTGATAATGTCTGCTTGGCCGATAAAACGGGAGTGTAACTTCCTCCTTGTGACAGTCAATGGATAATAAATGTTAATGGATAATAAACTACTTCTGTTTCCCAGTTTATTTATACATTGCACAATTTTGTGTACCTGATATCCTCCGTGTAAAAATGCATATTTCTTTCTCAGCATTTGTGTCTTATTTTCCAGTACAAATATCTAAACATTCTTAAATCGAGATACATTTACTTGAGAAGCAAAACGACTAAGTCTTGTTTTCTGACTTAGTCAAAAAGTTATGCTTAAAATTAAACCAACAATCTTTATTTTAAGTTTATTTTTTCTTGTTTCAAGCATAAACTCACTTAACTTTGATCAGTGTAAATTGAGATATTATTATAGTTTTTATTCATATTTTGAATTAGTTTTTATATTTTCTGTTTTCATTTTAATTTTAGTTAAAGTTTTAGTTATTTTGTTGTGTTTTTGTAATGATAAACTTTAAAAAAAAAATGCCTATACAGTTTTTATTTAAGCTTTAGTTTGATTTATTTTAGTGTATCAAGTTAAACTAAAAATGAAAATGAGAAATGTTGCCTTGCAAATAGCTGAAATAATATAAGTTTAAGTGTTTTTATATTTTATTTTAATTCAGTTAACATTTATTTTATTGCAAGCAACCAAAAATAATTTTATAGTTATAGTTTCAGTTAACTATAACAACACTGATTTTGAAACTTTATTCAGAAAAGTAAATGTGAGTAAATGTATCTTGATTAAGAAAATTTGAGATATTTGTAACTGAAAATGAGACAAAAATACTAGGTTGTTTGGATACTGTTTTATAATCTCATTGGTCAAAACAACTGTCCTACATAGTGGTATATTAAACACAACTTGTTTAATTGGTTGTGACTGGTCAGATTTTAGAAAGTACTTGATAAGGACAGACACATGATAATGCTGTAATCATGTTTTGCATAGTTTAAATACAGTTTACAATGATTTAAAGGGGCTATATGTAAGAATTTTCAGTTATGAATCGTTTTTTATTGCCAATGTGTGAACAGCTTGCAAAGGATACTTAAAAAACTAGATCTACAGACTGATTTTTATGTGAACTCTTCTGAACTGAAATATTCTGTACTGTAATGTCAATGTGTCATGCAGCGAAAAGGGATTAAATCAAACTATAGCCAGATATAGTCTGTATAGTCTCAAATATACGTTATAATCAAACTATCATTACAGTGTACATCAATTTTAATGACCTCTTCTGTCGACATGATGCCGGTGAATCACAGAGCTGGTGCAAACATATCCACATCTCTATGCTCAGATACTTTCTTAACTGCTGCTTTCTCACCGCTGTCATTATTTTTGTTGTGTTTATTTTGTTATTGAGAGGAAAGCGCACAGCACGTATTTACATATTCATCTAAACGTCGCTCTCAGCAGCGCGGACGACGTCTGGATGTTCATTAACATATCGCTGTAATTTATCTCCAACTTCTCTTTACTTCTAAGCAAAGAACAAAAAATAACTTTGCCGTGATTATATCGGCACATTGAATCACGTTCAGTCTCTTGTACGTTACGTTTACACGAGTGCGAGCACGAGCAATAAGTTGCTGGCTGCAGTTCACTTAACGGCCACCAGTGTCACTAATAACAAGGGCTTCTGAATTCTCCATATAGCCTCTTTAAGCTGTCTTGAGCAAGATTAAAATGCATTTAGGCTTTTTCCTTCACCTGACTCCCAGGAATTTGGGCTGTTCCCCAGGCGCTGAGGTCTCAGTTTCCATCTTGATCGAGTCTATGTGGGCGATGGAGATGACGGTCGCCGCTACGTACCAGGGCAGCCCCATGAACGAACACAAAATCATGAGAATGGAGACCCAGAACAGGTCCAGGTGGTACCCAGCTCCCTTCTGCACTCAAATGGGAAAAATAATGTAAAATAAATAAGTGCTTTTCCGTATTAAACACCTGTTACACCAAATGTAATTCCTGTAATAGTGTTTTGCGGTCAGTATAGCTCCACGTGTGCCGGTGTAATCCTCTGATGATAATCCCTGATAATATTCCACAACAGTACCTTGAGCTTGTGCTCCTTGCGGTTGACGATGACAGCTGTGATCTGCTGGTCCATGAAGACGAGGATGGTGACCAGGAGAGCGGGTAACAGCGACACCAGGCAAACCCACCAAGGGTTTCCTCCAAATGGGGGAACAAACCAGCCACGATGGGGACTCGTCGGCTATTTAGGGTAGAACACAGGATAATTAGAAATTTAAAGATATAATCCCGCTGGTCTCTATTATATGATGTTAATCACATTACTATACTATACTATACTATACTATACTATACTATACTATACTATACTATACTATACTATACTATACAATAACATAAGATAATATAGGCTAATATAAACATCCATTGATTTTCTTTGTAAATGTAATATATGTTTTATAACTTAAAAATTATATAATATTATATAAGTAATGTATTGTATATAAATGTATTTAAATAATGCAATTATATTATTTATATAATATTATAACATTTCTCATATATATATAATATAAAAGTTATAAAATAAAAAAGTTATAAGAAGTTATAATATACATCATATATATATATATATATATATATATATATATATATATATATATATATATATATATATATATATGTGTGTATATATGTATATGTGTGTATATATATATACACACACACATATACATACACGGTATATCAATTGAACATGAACTATTTCATATACTTGTATTAAAAAAGTTTTTAAAAAATCCCAAACATATTACATTATATAACATTATATTTGATCATATATATGATATATAATATTTAAATTATTATACACAAAATATGTATATTAGAATATATAATGTTATATATACATATATATATACAAATATATATATAGGTTATATTAATTTTAAAGTTAGATATATTTTATATATGAATGTATATATATTGTTTATATACATATATTATATATACATATATTATATATAAATATATGAAATATATAATATTTATTTCTGTTTTAGTATATATTATACTGTTTTAAGCATGACAAGATAACATTATTAGCAAACATTATATAATATATATACATTATATAGTTTATGTATATTCAAATAGAAATATGAGCATCATAACAACATTTTAAATAAATTATCTATTGATCTGTCATGCATTATAAAATGTATTATGGGTTGTTGACATTACTAATGAAAGCTAATATGAAGTGGACGCTATATTGATTCAACTTGTGTCAATACAGATTTTGTTGCAACAATACGACCACAGAATTCTTTATTCTTGTCTGTTTGTGAGCACACACACACACACACACACACACACACACACACACACACACACACACACACATATTAGAGGTTTCAAGTGTCATACATCAATGAGCAGTTTGAAGGTATAATGTGGCACTATTAAAGGATTATTGTAACATAGATGGGTCCTCAAAAGAGATTAAACCTTTTCAAAACACAAATACACACCTTGAATTCACTTGGCACTATTAGTTTGGGCGTATCAACGCCGACCAGGGCGTCCACACCGCAGAAGATGAAAATGGCGAGAATAATGGCAAAATCACTGATCAGTTTGCGGATCTGCAAAATGTAAACAACCATTCAGTGTAATAATTCACATCAGAAGTTTAAATGACACAAGGGCATTTCAACATCAGGACAGATGGATAAAATTAATGACAGACAGACAGACAGATATAGAAATACAGACGGACACACAGACAGACAGACAGATAGATAGATTATAAAAAAAACTTACTAAGATTAAGATTTATTACAAAAGAGCTAAAATAAACTAATATTATAATGATTTGCAATCAAAAATGTCTAATGGAGAAATGTATGTTGCATTCTCCATAATCAGAAATCAAACAGAAATACATCACTGATCACGGAGTAGAAATGCACAATAAATACCAGAATCAAAAGTGAAAACTATAATCTTTAAATCTGTAATCTCTAATTAGTGGAGATTAATGGAGACTTACAATGTTTTAATGAGTGCAGATTGGTAATATGCTGCAGCATTTTTGTAAGGATCAGTGATGGGCTATTTTCCATTACAGCTGCCAAACCAAAAGACTGGTTTAATTCAAAAGCAATGACTTTCAGATTGAAGCTTAAAGTGTGTGTGCGTGCGTGTGTGTACACATGTGGCTGTGGGTGTAGTGGTTTTCCTACATCCTCATGCATACAGCATAACCGCATTAAGATCCTCATTAATGTGTGATGACGACGTGTGTGTGTCAGTGTACCGTAGTTGGGAAAAATCTGCTGGTTTTGAACTTCTTCAGGCCCATGGAGCAGGTGTATGTGCCGAAGAACAGAATGAAGGACATCAGCGTGATATCAGGGACGTATTCACATGCTGGTCCGAGCAGCTGACCGCCCCACTCCACACACTCGGTGCGGGTCAGCGACATCCAGGTCGCGTTTAAGTGATGCTGTGCAGGCGCAAACAATTATACTCTTTCTTATCAATTAAAAAAATCTGTTTGTACTTGTGCAACTAGCTAATAAATGGCCGTTTTTAACGTATCTGGGTGTACTGATGCATTGTGGGTAATACAGTAATAATGTAATAATAAATCACACAAACACAGAGAGCATTTACCTGTCCAGTGCTGTTCATCAGGGCTTCCATTTTCTCCATATACAGACCTGAACTGTTGCCTTTTGAAAGAAAAACACAAAATTTGAGTTTAGCTTTATGTTAAAACGGATACTGAATGAGTTTCTTACTCTGACAAAAAAAAAAAAAAAAAATTATTTGATCGGTATTTTGTCCAGCTTTTCAAAAAGAATATCGAAGTCATTTGCATAATAGAACCATAAACAAAACATAAAAATTAAATGATAAAACTGAAAAAAAAAAAACCAATTTGTCAATAAGTTATAAAAAATAACTTTTAAATACGATGATATTTTCGGTGAAAACAAGTATTAATATCAATCTGTTACTATTATTTTAGTAATATGTTAATATTTAAAAAAGAAAATATTTATAAAAATGTACAAGACGACATAAACACTGATTATTTTTTTAGTTTCCTCTGTTTCACAGGTTTTATCTCATTTTCTTGTTCACTGATGCATTGTTTCAGCATAATAAAAACAAAAAATATATATTATACTGATTAAAACAAAGTAATTTTTTTTTCAATAGGGCTTTTAAATAATTAGATATTTTCTCTGAAAACAAGTATTGATATTAAAATACAACTATTATTATATTACTATATTCTTATTAATAAAAATAAAGTATTAATACAAAAACGTTAAAGAAGACATAAATCCAGATTATTATTCTCTCTGTCACTGATGGCCTCACCGTCTGGAGGACTGCAGTGGCACCCGTACTGCGTGACCATGTCTATGTCATAGCCGGAGTTGATTGGATGATGGTGAGCCAGTTTGATCATTTTCTTAAAGGCGTCGTAGATGAAGATGAAGCTGATGAGAGCAGAAAAGCCTTCCTCAGTAAAGCGGGTGAAATACTGCACCAGGAAACTGGCGTCTGTGGCGACCAGGATCAGACACAGAAACCCAGACCACAGGCCGATCCACAGCCGGAACTCCAGATAGTCGAAGTCATTATCCCTGAACCAATCAAAGAAACACACAGCATCGTTACCCACTAACAATCACAACACAGGAGGAAAACAGCCAACCAATGAGAGAATAGGGATAAAATGACTAAGAGTGTTTTTTAAATGGCATAATAAACACAGTGTGCAAGCTTTCTTTTTGCATGGATTACCTGGATAACTTTCTATTTTACCAAAAAACATAAACTTAAACAAAAAACAGATTAACTTTCTACTTTACCAAAAAACATAACGTGCCATTGATCCCATAATGCTATAATAATAATAATAACTGTGATTTTTAATCATCAGATTTATGTTAAAATGTATATGTATATGTATATGTATATAGCCTAATATATAGCCTGAATATACAAACACACACATATATATTTATATATATGTATATACAGACACACACACACACACACACACACACACACACACACACACACACACACACACACACATTATATAAACACACATTTTTATGTTGGATGCGATTAATCGTTTTGACAGCACTAATATATTTATTTATTTATTTATACATGCATATAAATTTACGGACTGAATCCAGACATCTTCATTGATTAAAATGTACTAATCATATTAGTATGCTACATCTTACTCATCAAATATGTTACACTCCATAATTATAGACTCAGCGGCTTAGATGGAAACCCTCAGCAAAGCTGAACTGATACACACTGGCAGAAGCAGACATGAAATCTGACTCAATTATTCATAATGGAACATAAACACAGAAACCTGAATCCAGAGAGAGAGAGAGAGAGAGAGAGAGAGAGATGTATTCATGCACACACACACACACACACACACACACACACACACACACACACACACACACACAAGCAGAGACAGAGAGACGAGGCCTTGCCGGAAAGGTTGATAACAATAAGATGTATCTTGATTCTAGATAACTCAGAACGTGTTGTGCCAGATGACACACAACTAAAACACTTCCAGGGAATGTTGCTTGTTTTTGGTCAAACTAAATATAACATATCAATAATACAGAAAGGAAGTATAAAACATCTAGATTTGGACCCAAATTCATACCGATGTTCTCAATAGATTCTGTAACTGAATGTGAAATGGACATATCTGGCTATTAAATCTGACTGAAACAGCTCATATAAACACTGTCGACTGTACACACAGCCTACAGTCGGAGGATCTACATTACATGGTGAAATAATCATTTATTGAGATTATTAGTAATGTGATTATTATATTAATTTAATAACAGCAATAATAACAATTGTAATAAAATATTTAAATTAGGGCTGTCAAACGATTAATCGCGATTAATCGCATCCAAAATAAAAGTTTGTGTTTACATAATATATGTGTGTGTACGGTGTATAATTATTTTCTATATATAAATACACACAGATGCATATATATTTAAGAAAAATGTGTTATTTATATATAAAATATTTATATATAATATAAATTATATATAATATAAATATATATACACAGTATATACATGCAAATATTTCTTAAATATATACATGCATGTGTGTGTATTTATATATAGAAAATAATTATACTCCATACACACACTTATATTATGTAAACACAAACTTTTATTTTGGATGTGATTAATCACGATTAATCGTTTGACAGCCCTAATTTAAATAGTAAATAATAGTAATATTATACTTCAGTAAATAAATGATTATTAGTAATAAATATTGTTGTTGTTGTAAAATATAAAAATTCCATAATTATTTTTTGTTTTTATCATTAATGCAATATTATCTTAATTTAATAATAATATATTATGAATAGTAAATAATAATAAACTTAAGTAAATAAATAATTGTTAATAATAAATAAATAAATAAATAAATAATAGTTGTTATAATTATTCTATAATTATTTTTTGTTTTATGATTAATGCAATCTATTGTATTAATTTAATAATACTAATAATCATATATTTAAATAATAATAATACTATTACTACTAATAATATACTTACGTAAGTAAATACATAATTATTAATAATAAATAAATTACAATTATTGTTGATATAGTTATTATATAATTATTTTTAATTTTATTATGAATGCAATAATTATATTATATTATATTTTATTATTAATGCAATAATTATATTATGATTATGATTAATGCAATCTATTGTATTAATTTAATAATACTAATAATACTATATTTAAATAATAATACTACTATTACTACTACTAATAATAATATACTTACGTAAGTAAATACATACTTATTAATAATAAATACATTACTATTATTGTTGATATAGTTATTATATAATTATTTTTTATTTTATTATTAATGCAATAATTTATTAAACATTTTTTTTCTTATTTTGTTCTGTTCCGACTGTTTTATCAATGCAGCAGGCTAACTGATAATTATGTGGATTTTACCACACCACATTAAAGCAACCTTGTGTTTGAGTATGTGCTTGTGCATGCATGCTTCAGTATGTAGGTGTGTGTGTGTGTGTACGCCACCCACTTGCTGAAGTTAAAGAGCAGTCGTTCGAAGACGAGCACGGGCCCGGTGCTGCTCAGGATGGTCAGAGGTTGACCCGCAAACAGACAGAACACGGCACCAGCTAACGCCGTCCCCAAGAAACTCTCCAACACGCCCTGCACAGAGATCAAGCGGAAAATAAGACCACTAAAAGCTCTAAAACAGGAACTCTTATCAGATTTGAGCCTGTATGTGCCGTCAGCTGTTTCTGAAAACGCTTAATCAGACAAACACCTGTTTCCAACACAAACGGCTGGAGTTTTCTCAGGTGAGCATCACTGTTACAGGCATTTGCTCACACGATGGCTTGGTTATTTGAACAAGCCTCTAAATGTTAAACTTAAGTACACAGTAAGAAAACAAACAGAAAAGGCCATTTTCCTCCAGGATATTTCCTTTAACCCTAAAACAACACAATGCAATGTGTATTTAAAAAAAAAAAGACCTGTGAAAAAAATCAATACAGAAATTCATATAAACACAGTACATTTGGGCCCTATTTTTACAGACTTTTTACTTTTTAGAGTTTAATGCATTGTTTTGATTTCGTTGATGAGGAGAGGTGTGCTGTTATGATTTTTACCTGGTGGACGATAAAACTGACCTAACAAAATCCCATAGACTTACACTGTAAATGTGAAACTCTTGATAAAGTCGTGACAGCTCAATTTTGGTGAGTTATCACGACATATTTAAACTCTTCTGCATTCAGATTTGAGTCCATTCTGTTAATCCATTCCTGCCACATAAGAAAAATAAAATATTGTAAATCTTGATAAATCATACTGTACATATGACATAAAAAGTCAGAATTATGACATGAATCAAAAATTTGAGAAGTAAAAAAAAGTCTAATTATGACATACTTATAGTCATAATTATGAGTTTTTAATATCATAATGACTTAGTATGTCATAATTTTGACTTTTTATCTCATAAATCATAATTTTTATTTAATGTCATAATTTTTTTTTTGTCATAATTTTGACTTTTTAACTAATCATTTTGACATTTATCTCAAATATGATTTGAATGTCAATTTCGATTTAATTAGGAATACATTTAATTTTGAATAAATCATAATTTTGACTTTTTAATCTCATCATTTTTACATTTTAATTTAGATGTTTTTGAGTGTCATAATTATTACCAAGTCTTAATTTCTAAATTTATCTCATAAATATGACTTGGTATGTCATAATTTAAACTTTTGATGTCATAATTTTGACCTTTTAAATCTCATTGTGACTTAGTGTGTCATAAATTAGATTTTTTATCTCTAAATTTTGACTTCTAATTTAATAATTTCGATTTAGTTTGTCATAACTTCGAACTTAGTATGTCATAATTCCAATGTGCCGGTTTCCACAGAATTGTGTCTTGAGTGCATTTCTAACAAGCATGTTTGTATATTTACCTGCAAACCCAAGTCATCTTCAAGGTTTATGAAACAGGTGAGAGAAAAAGTCCTTGTGTGCAATTCAGCAACCTGAACCTAAAGCTATTATTCGACGTATCTGAAGCAGGCTTTGTAGGTAAGGGCAGAGGTCATGAAGGATTCCCTTAGAGGGATCTTTTAGAAGTGTAGTTGTGTGATTTTATGTGTGTGTGTGCGCTTGTGTGTAATCTGAGGATATTTATAGCTGATCCTCCTTAGCCTGCGCCATATAAATGCACTGCTAAATATATGTGCAAACTTTGCAGTCACTGCACATGTCCAAAAGTACCATTCACAATCCTGACTATTTATATACACAGTTGTTCGAAGAAAAGCGCTCTTCCTCTCCCTCTCTCTCTCTCTCCCCCTCTCTCTCTCTCTCTCCCTCTCTCTCTCTCTCTCTCTCTCTCCCTCTCTCTCTCTCTCTCTCCCTCTCTCTCTCTCCCTCTCTCTCTCTCTCCCCCTCTCTCTCTCTCTCTCTCCCCCTCTCTCTCTCTCTCCCAGCATAGCACGAATCAAATCCCAACATGCAACATATACATCTGTTTCCAAACACCCGATCTAGGAAACACATAACATATATTTGAAGTGACATGTTTAATAATCAAACAGCTATCCGTGGCCTTTAAATCCCTGGAGCTGTGAACACAATGTCAGCCAAATTTTATTTCCAGGAGCTCCTGAATAAACCCACAATAGCCAAGCCAAATCGGCGGACACTAGTTAAGTACAACACACACAATCTCACAGTGAAAAAGCCTTGACCGGTCTAACCTGCATGTTCTCCGTCGCGTCTCCCAGAAGCCCTCCGAAGGTGATGGCGTTAGTTACGGTACCCAGGTAAATAAACAAGATGGCAGACAGAGACTGAATGTGGATAGCGTCGTAAAAATCGCTCGCAAAAAATGGGAGTTTCCTCTTGATGTCCAGAATGAGACCCCCGCAAAACCTAGGAGAGATAGGGTTGTGTTTTCTTACTGAAAAATGCTTTCTCAGGTAACCTAAAAATTATACTGACATTGAAATACATTATTTTATTAATTTAAAAAAATAATATTAAATGGTTTTAATATTGCATACACCATCAAAAGTAATAGAGTGCAACAGCGCCTGGCAACATGTTCAGCGGCGCTGGTTCCGGAAGTATTTTTCCCATTCATTTTTCCCATAGGGATTTAAAAAAAAGTCTTTGTTAAAGCGTTATAAGCCCTTAACCAAACTAACCAGCTACAAGGTAAATCATATCATTACAAACTATGATTTGAAGCAAAACATTTTTTGAAAATCAGACAAGAATACAAAAGTACAAGACTGTGTACTTAACGGCTTTAGTGGGGGAAAGAACTACAATCCCATGAAGCATTGCGAACAGCATAATCAAATTAAAAGCAAGTAGTAAGGGACTGTTCGTTTTTTATTTAAGGGGCCACCGGAGGAGTTTTGAGATCTGTTGTCAAAAAAGACATGACCCTCCCTTCGCCAGCAATACATTTTTCTATGACCCTCCAAAATGATTGTGAAAAAAGGCATGACCCTCCCCGATAATTTATTGATTAGCCTACTTCTGTACTGGTTTGCGCTTGGCAAAGATGTTCAGATAGCCATTGTTTTTTTGTTTTTTTAAACCATAACGTTAAACTCTTGCTTTCTCATCTTACTAGGGCTGTAACGATAGACCAAACCTACGATTCAGTTCGTATCACGATTTTTGATTTTAGATTTGAAAAAAATCATGTTTTCGGTGCTGATGCGGTGTGACGCGTTCAACATGTGGGTGGCACTGCCAACAAAGCATCTAAAAGCTGTCACAAAGAACCGGCAAAAGTAATGATTATTAATATGTCAAATATAGCAAGGAGACATTTAAATTGTTTATTAATAAACAAGTGTTTTCTGTGTCGACTGCAAATATGAAGTTGACGATGCGTCGCGATCTTTTCAGAACGCGCCAGAGAGAAATGCACATTTCATAAGCAGAAAGCAGTCTGTTTTCATTCGTTTTGAATTGTTCTGTTTAAAAGTAGACATTTCAAGCTTTCTATATATTTCTCAGGTCTGTGAGGCAAGTAGCCTACCTTACGCTGAGTTTCGGTTCATTTATGAGACAAGAGTCCAGTTCACTCGCCCGTGCCTCCGTGTCATGATTATTTTATACTATATTTACTTCTTATTTATTAAATACAGATGAAACATTGATTAAAATTAAGATACAATTAATAAAAAAACGAAATTCACTTTAAAGAAAGGCTTTGTGCTTTCTGTTTGAGGTCTCTGTGAAATTTTTAAAGTCGCTTTCAGAGCAGTCATGTCCGTAATGGAGAACTGTCACGCCCATAACATTGTTTTTTTTTTTTTTTTTTTTTTTTTTTTTTCACATAAATGCGAACACGAAAAATAAAATAAAAATAATAAAATATTTTATGTTCTGTGGAGGCCGATCTTTATTAATCCGGTGGGTATATATCTTTTGGTTTGCACAGTGTAATTTATAGAATTACTAAAAAATATTTTGCCACAAAAGTTAAAGATTTTTTGTGTCACGTCACATGTGTATTTCCCTCATATTAAATATAAAACGCATGTGTAGACTGATATTTTTCTAATGTCTTGACTCCTTTCAGACGTTTCAAAATATTGGTATTAAATGCATTTTCTGAGAATTTATATTTCAAGTTTTGACTGCAAATGTCACGTCCATAACACTGGAATCGCCCAATTTTAACGAATTTATCCTCAACTTTTTTTTGTGGTGTAGGTCTACGTATTTTATTATGTTAACTTAAATAATACTAATAGTAATTTAAAGATGTGGTAGCCCTACATCTTACACATCGTGGAAACAAAATAAGAATGGAAACTAAAATATGGTAGTATCGCGCTACAGCGCACATTCTATCAGCTGCAGTTCTGGCGCCTCAGTCCCAATACTGTAAAACTCGACGTACATTCACGTCACATGTTAATGCAGCGGTAGAGTTACACTCACAGGACACTTATTCGCAATTACAAAAGTTCATTATTTGCTCGTGCTTTAAAGCTTTGCCGGGTAAACATTTCATTGGCATTCTGTTCTGACATGATGCACTTCTTCTAAGCGCGAACTGAAGTGCGCGTGCACTGTCAAACAGCGCCAAACTGGATTTTTGTTGGGTCAGACCCATCTGATATCGAAGGGGGGCTGATAACGCGAGATCAACATGGAGCTAAATGGAAAAAAATAGCACCAAACAAGCCACTTTGAAATGTTGCTGTTTTCATGAATATAAAAGTTGGGTGACCCTCCCCCTAGACTAAAAAAAGTTGGATGACCCTCCCCTCAACAAAGAATAAAAAGACATGACCCTCCCCTATTTTCCTCCGGTGGCCCCTTCCATAAATACCGAACGGTCCCTAAAACTACTCATTTAGAAATGTTGATTATATAAAACTAATATATTTTAAGTTTATTGTAAAACATACATATATATATACACACATATAAAAGTATTTTGAGAGTAGTAGGAGATTGCGTCATTCGCAGTGCTTCATGGGAGTGAAGCGGAGCTAACGTGCTCTTTTGGAGTGTTTTGGAGTGTTTTTTGGTGGAATTTTCTGTACAGCATCATGGGTAATGTAGTTTTTCACCACAAATTCCACTGTTAGCCGTTATTATTTTAAAATTAAGCTGAAATAAATGTGGCCCGAAGCAAACACTATCGATTAACAACCTCGTAGTTCACAGTAGAACTGTCTTTAAAAGTTTGCAAGTTATCCTTAAAAAACGAATGCCCGTTTATACACTCACTTGCCCGTCCTTTTGAGTTCATCACCGACCGCATGGCCTCCGCCGCCACCTGGAGTCCCATCATGAGGCGTACCGCCATTCATCTGAAAACCTTCCCCTCCGGCAATAATGTTTTTACTAGAAACACACACACACAAACTCAGTTTGCTTCATCTGTAATCGGCTGTCATAAAGCTGATTCAATTAACAATCAACTGATGAATTATCCTGCCAGATCAATGATTGCTGGTACCGTTTATCAGCAGACGGGATGGATTTAGGAGGTTCGATCCTGATATCAGGATCCCACTCTCCCGGAGGAAGAACAATGACTTCATCTAGGAACTCGTCAATGCCTGCCAGCAGGTCGCCACGATCTTTCGCTTTATATGCTATGTCGTGAAACACCTGCAGGGGCCGAAATAAAAGCCATGAAAATACTGCAAGCATGCATATAAACACATGAATGAGAAGACTTTCACACACACCTCATCAGACATGAGCGTGGCGATTGCACGTCCGATCTCCCGGTATGAATTGGCCTTTCCTTTGGGCCCCAGCAGAATAAAAAGGAACCTACAAACACAAATAGATATTGTTGTAATCAGGGGCCAGGGTTTGACATTAACACCAGCCAACACGGCAAATGCGGGTGATTTCAGCGGTGGCGTGTAATAGTCACTCCTATTAGCAAATATTGAGTTTTATATATAATATATACATTTTTGAAATGTAATCTTTAAAAAGGCATCTGAAATAATAAACTAAGTGCAATGTAGCCTCAAAAATACAGATTTTTCGATACAGAAATCTCTGAAACGCTTCCAATACTCATTTTCTGCAGTAGATACATGATACCAGCTGCGCTTTCTCTCTCTCTCATCTCTCCGACAGCGAGTGACACACAAACCCGCCTCGCTTCACTGACTCGTTTCATTTGCTCTGGGTGAATATTATTGCTGTTACAGGGCCTTAATTTCGGCGTGGGATTGTGCGTATTGCGCATAATTTTACTCATTCCCGCAGATTTTCTGCTCACACCCATAGAGCGGCACATAAAGCCACCTCTCAGTATTGAATCGAGTTATTTTTCATGGCTTATTGCACTTAAACAGTAAAAAACACAAAATAATGTAAAATGCCAGGCTTGGTAAGTATTCACGTAAACACAGTCGGTTATGTTTTAAGTGAACGTGAACAGTTGAGAAAGAAAACGCATGTGTAACAGTATAATGGATCCTCAAGTGCCTCAAGTCTTAAAGTGACAGCAGCCTAATAAACCTGCTGCCAAATTATGAGATAATATTACAAATATCTATATGGCAGTTTTTCCCTTTGGAATCAATGTCAAAATTGTGGCCAGTGAAAACGCTGAGTGGCTTTGGAAAACCACTAAACACAGTGGCTGATGAGCAAAAAAGATATAGTCAAGCACTGGTTGTAACCAAAGCAACAGATTTATGAATTACAATGCAATAGTGAGTTGGTTACCGTGTGGGAACAGGAACCTCGGTGAGTCCTCCCAACATGACGGACTGCTGAAGACGCACAAACGCCACGAAGGGGGAGTCCAGAAAATCCACCTCCCCGACCAGCACGTTTGACGCCTCCGCATCCCGAGGAATTTTCTTCATGAACTTATTATTCAACTAGAGAGAAGCAATAAGAAAAAAAATAACACAATTTTCATTACATTCAGTGTGTGCACTGTTTAATGTGTTGGTTTGTAGGCTTTTCACTCTTGAACTGGGTCATTCTAAACCCTGGGTTAATGGAAACCCTGGGTTATCTTGCTTCCTGATGGCCAGCTTTGTCTCCGCACCGCCGTGATGAATCCGATCAGATGCAACTAGATGAAATATTTTGAATGATACCAATCCACAATCTGATTTCTGACTTGTCTTGACTTTATCCCTATGTGTTTTTTCTCCATTCTGTCTCCTGATGGAGTTTGGGTTCCTCGCCACTGTCGCCTCTGGCTTGCTTAGTTGGGGACTCTTAATATTCAAAAACATTACTGATCTGACAGAACTGCAGAACTGCTTTATAGTGAAATTGAACTAATTGAATAATTGATGATCTTTACAACGGAACTGAATCAACACTGAACTGAACAAAGACACTCTTTTCTTTTCAAAGCTGCAAAGTGAACTCTGTTTGCATCATTGTACAAATATAGTAAATAATGATTAAATATATCTCTATATACCTAGAACAATCTTCAGATTACATTACTTCTTTGTTTCACGCATTTGTCAAAAGAAGCTTTATGAGATCATATTTCAGTGGAATATAAAAGTCTAACACGATTTAAGCCGAGTGGAAAGAAACAAGTACAACTACATAAACAAAAGCATCTGAGTCATAAAGCACTTCATTAGCGATGAACACTGACACTGAGATGACAGACAGCCTGGAACACACACACACACACACACAGACACTATAACACAAAAGAGGCCTTGTGCTATCAGTGTAATTACTGCAGTAGCGTGAATAACACACAACAGGAGTTCTGTGCATTTGACAAGGCACTCACGCTAATCCACAAATATTGACGCCACTGACGACAGAAGCTATGTTTTGTCCTTGTGTGAAAGACATCCACTGAGTTTCATTGTGCACTACTTTGTTTGAAGAAAGAGTTTCTTTTGTCCTGTTGCACTCATTCCTGTCCTACTGATGTCACGCCCAGGGCTGTAGCCTTCCTAACCACACTTCCCACAGGAGAAACAGTCATTTATCCTCCCTGTAATGAACTCTCGGTGGGAGAATCTCACAAATCCTGTTAAGAACACACCTGGGTCAGAATTCGATATAAAATACCACTCAATTTTAAAGAAAATAAAGCCTGTTTTCAAACCATTAAGACAATATTTTCTTGGTGATGAAGAGCATTTCCCCATAACTCAACAACAACAAAACTCAGTACTAAAATTATTATTATTATTATTTAAATATTATTATATTATCATAATATTAATAATAATAATAATAATAAATGTTAATAAATATTATATAATATTATAAAAAATACATTATTATATTATTAAATAGGCAAGCATTTATATTTTAATATATACATTTTATATATTATTGTTATATATATATGTATAATTTCTCTTTTTACTTATCAATTTAAGTATTATTTTATATATTATTGTTATATATATAATAAATATAATATATCATTTTACATCTCAATTTAAATATGATTAAATGTACTGTTGTCATTTTAAATATTATGTATTATATTTTAACATTTATATAATTTAAATTTACATTATTATATTATTAAATTGTCCAGCATTTATATATCATGGTAGTATTTGCTGATTCTAATAATAATAATAAATTAAAAAAAAGATAATCTACTGATCCAAAACATAATTACTTATTTTTTCTTTTGATTTTGATTTTGGTGGTAAAATATGACCTGGACATCTTCATGAGATTCACGCTGGTAACACACTTTACCATCATGTCTGTGATAAGACCCAACAATATTTTCTTGCAGAATTAATCTCTGCTTCTACATGTGAAGAAACTATTAACGCACGCACGCATGCACTCACACACACACACACACACACACACACTTCACAGTACCTGGTCTTTCTCAGGCTTGTCTGAGAGATCGTTGAGGCTGTTGGAGGTCAGGTTACGGTGGGCCGTGGTTGGACTACCTGCAGAAGTCGTACAAGGTCAGAGGTCAAACACCTGTCAGCGGCTAAAACGCTAAACACGTTGTGGAAAAAATACAGAAAAATTCTTAGGAAACAAAGAGGCCCAAGAATTTCAACAAAGAGGCCCTTTTTAAAAAAAAAAAAAAAAGTTATTTTGTTATATCTACATCTCAATACATTCCTTAACTAACTTGTTGGACGGGTTACAGAAAACTAAAACACCTCAGTTATCTTTAATTTTTTAAGACATAATAATCAATAACAGTCATCATACTATTTTTAGATGCATACAACATTGACTTTATGGCATCTTTTACTTTTTTCAAAGCGTTCATAAAATATTCACTCTGGTCCTTATCTGCAAATTTACAAGACCTGATCTTCAGCAGCAATCTTACAGTGAACCAGACCAACTGCAAATCTAGCATGAATCAGTCTGAATCTTCAGCTAGACTTACAGAGAAGTCCCATGCTGTTGCTTCTCTGCATCTGAATTTGCTCGTCAGGTTCAAAGTTGATAAAGCAAGGCACAGGTTGATCAAGAGGACGCGCTTCACACACACAGAGAGAGAGAAAGAGAAAAGACAGGGTTGCATGCATGTCAATCAAGACAAGGTGTAGGGACAAGAGACAGGGAACAGAGAAAACAAAGCATTAGAGCAGAGAAATCAATGAAAGTATGTTTCAAAGCGCTGATTCAGAAACTGAATTTGAGCTTCAAATAAAAATGAAAGTAGACAACATTCACGAAAACCCAATCAGCACCTGAAGAGAAATGATCACAGTTTGAAAGGAAGACATACAACTTTCTGAGAGAGCAGAGTTAGAGAAGCTGTGAAACTGCTGCTGCTTTGGAATCTAAGCTATACATATTTATAAATAATATATATATATATATATATATATATATAGTAAGAAATAAGCAAATTAATGAATGCCAATTAATCTTTTTTTGTTCTTTTTTTTTTTTTTTGAGAGTGGTTCATTTATATTCGAACAATCCCAAACAAATGATTCCCTAAAATAAAAAGGTGTGTGCGTGAGAAAGTGTTTGATGATTGTTTCAGCTCGCCCAACTGTAAATTTGTGAAGTACAACATGTGCAGTACAGCATGTGCAGTACATTAAAACCAGTCATGTAGCACTGCACCACTACTCGGTACAAACACCTCGTTTCTGGAAAAATTACAATATTATGAAAACATCTGATCTATTGTCAGGCTGCCGAAGAATGTAGTCAACATTTCTTGACATTCAGACAACACTTCTAGTTCTTTAAACATTAAAGTCAACTTAAAGGGATAGTTCGGCCAAAAATGATATTTAACCCATGATTTACTCACCCTCAAGCCGTTCGAGATGCATATGTCAATCTTTTTTTAGACAAACACATTTTCAGTTATTTTAGAAAATGTCTTAGATCTTTCAGTGGTTATAATGTGAAGTTATGGGGTCCACTCCTTCAAGTCCCAAAATGTGCATGCATCCCTCACAAAAGTTATCCATCCAGCTCCAGGGGGATAAACGAAGGCCTTCTGAGGGTAATCCATGCGGTTTTGTCGTAAAAATATACTATATACATGTACATATACATATTTAAAACTTTATAAATGAAAATATTTGGCTTCCGGCAACGGTCGACGCGCGTTCACGGCAGATGGATGCCGGCGTATGACGTAGGACATTAAGTTTCTGGTTCAAACATATATGGCTGATTTAATCCAGTATTTTCACTTGCCATTGTGCGGCATTTATTGCAGTAAAGTTGAGCGAGTGAATCAGGAATTCTGAGCTGGTGTGAGTGAGTGGAGGCGGGGCTCATTTACATAATCATGGTTCCACGTATACTTAATGAGGCAAGGGTGTAGAGTTACATTCAAGCTAATGTGAAGAAGGAATAAAACGTTTAAATGTGAAATTTTGGTGATCAAAGATGCGTTTTAAGAGATAAAATTATTGCCTATTTTTGTTCATTTTGAACAAAAAAGGGTTCATAGTGTACCTTTAAGTTAAGTTAGTTAAGCCAGTTACTCCCCAAAACTGAGAGAAACATGATTAACTTGATACTAAATCAGATTAAATAAAATACTAAAGTGTTTCAGCAGCAAATTGCAGAAACCAATGCTTGTTCTGATACGTTTCTAGCTCTTCCTGGGAGGGTTTGAGGTTTAATAACCTACTGCATCTCATCAGCACATTTGATTACTTGCAAGTTTGAAACATCAAAGGATTTTCAGTTTCAGTTTTGCACTGTGCAAATGTGATTTTTCTTTCACCCACAAGGCTGTTAGAAAACATCTGTACGATATATACACAACATTTGTCAAATGTGTGAGAGACGTGCGGAAGGATTGATCAGATAGATGCTGACGGTGAAAGTGAGAGGAGAGATGTGGAAACCGATAGAGTGTAAGCGAGAGGTTTAATGTGGCAGCTGTGTTACCGTTCTCCTGGTTGGTGAACAGACGACTCGCGCTCGACACGCTTTTTCCAATGTCAGCCAGCGAACGCAGGTTGGACTTCTTGGTCTGGTGGCGATGTTTCCGTAGCAAAGTGTACATGACCATCTCCTTCAGGTCGGCCTTTAGCTGCCCGTTCTCGATCTGACTGTCAGTGATCATTTCTGAAAGACAAAAGACAGATTTCATCAAGAATACACTGGTGCTTTAAAGAACAGAAACCAGAACACTAATCTGAAGGTCTTTTGCAACCTCTTAAGAACCATGCAACAATTCAAGAACCTTATACAGCCGAAATGAAGATTGAAGTGTGGTTTTACCAACGATCTGCTGAAGTGAGTTTGCCTCCATGTCCAGCATGATGGTTCCTTTCTCGATGCAGTTTTTCAGCTGGAAGAGCGAGTGAAGAGACAGAGTGGCCACATGGGGTTTACTCCACCGTTCTCCACCCTTCTCCACCTTCTCCTCAAACTTTATCCATCTGAGAGAAACAGAAAACACACTTAGATGTTTAGATAACAGCTGAATCTTGAAAAAAATAGAAATTTAGAGCACCGTGACCCTGTACAGTGACATTATCCCGGATACTTATACTTATCGGATAAAATACCACGATAATACAATTTTTTGGGACATTTATCACAATGCCATGTTTTTTCAGAATGACATTTACCATCATAACACCTTTTATTTTTGGTCATGCACATTGATCATACCATGGTTTTACCATGGTACATGTAGATATAAATCTTTGTGTGTGTGTGTGTGTGTGTGTGTGTGTGTGTGTGTGTGTGTGTGTGTGTGTGTGTGTGTGTGTGTGTGTACATGTTTTTCTATCCCACCACTTTTGATTTAAAGTTTTTTTTAGTATTTGTCAAGGATGTATTAAACTGATCAAAAGTGACAGTTAATACATAAATAACCTTACAAAAGATTTCTATTTCAAATCATTGCTGTTATTTTGAACTTTCTATTTATCAAAGAATTTGTATTCATCAAGAAACTGTTTTTTTTTCAACATTGATAATAATCAGAAATGCGTCAAATCAGCATATTAGATCATGTGACACTAAAGACTCAAATCAGATTTGAATCACAGGAATAAATTACATTTTAAAATATACTCAAATAGAAGTTATTTTAAATTGTAAAAAAATATTTGACAATATTAATGTTTTTACTGTATGTTTGATCAGTGCAGCCTTGGTGAGCAGAAGAGACTTTTGAATGGTATATGAATATGGCAATCATTTAATATCATGCTTTTACCATCACTGTTTGCAAGGAAATATTATTATTATTTATACTTACTATAGGAACAGATAAAATATACTTTTGTTGGTTTAAGCTTATACCATTTGGCAAAAACAGAAAGAGATAGATAGCTGCGTAACTTTAGCTTTCTGCTGACTAACTGAAAGCTTTTTGATGTAAAATAAGAATCAAAATGATTCAAAGCTTCTGGCCCTGTTATCAGCTTACCCATGTCTACTTGAGCGAATATCTGTCTTAGAGAAACGATACCCAACCACACACAGATATCCTTTAGAGCCCTGTAATCTTGTGCAGAGAGGCTGGTGAGCTGAGTTTAGCCAAGCGTGGGTATGATATCCGAGACAAAAGTGATACACACACACACACACACACACACACACACACGGCGGCCTGCAGTTTTGATATGTTACCTGAGACACAGGTAAACCCAGAAACCCATGAGAACTCTGTGAACTCGGTTTGTGTATCCATCCATCACTCCATCCACACACAGACACACACACACATGCACACACATAAAAACAATGGGCTCTTTGTTAGCAAATGGTTTCATTTCAAAATGAGCCATGTAGATCTTAACATGTAAATCTGGACCATGCAAATTCAAAGAAAGAAACCGTTCCATGAAAGGAGCGCCATTTGTGTCCGTAACATTTGATGGACTGGAACAAAACACAAAAACCTGCTATTGACTGCTATGTGAGATTAAATATATCCATTCAAAATTAATTATAAACATTCTATTGAAATATTATTTCATGTCGTATTTGCAGTTTAATTTGTTGTATTTGCATGTCCATATAACCCAAATAAATATATTTGCACTGGTTTTTCCTTAATAAATCACATCATAAATCACATCTATGTAAACTAAATTAAAATAAAATAATATAAATAAATAACATAAAGACAATTTATTTATTTATTATATCCAAGAACCCCCAACACCCCATTATTTCTCTCAAAATAATAGTGAAGAGCTTAAACGTCATAATGAAAAGGAAGTGACATCATAAAAGTTTTCAGAGAAGCAAATTTCAAAAGCTTGTTCTACTGACATTCAACATCCGTTGTTATTTTTCATGTTTCATGTTCAAGCATAACATATCCAAACCAAGTTACGCCTTGTCATTTAAAAATACTTTAGCACTCGTTTCATAGAATGACTCAAAAACATGATTTAACGGTTAAATAACAGTTTCAGAAATTTCTAGTTTGCAAGACCTGTGTGTGTGAGTGGGAGTGTGTCTGTTCTTGTATATATGGTTTATGAGGACACAAATGTGCATAATGACATGGGTATTACAACGTAAGCATGGTTTACGAGGTCCTCGTAGACCAAATGGCGTAAAAAAAAAATACTAAACAGAATTTTTTTTTTTTTTTACATTCAAGAAAAATGCCAAAAGTTTTCTGTGATGGGTTAGGTTAGTGTGAGGGATAGAATATACAGTTTGTACAATAAAAAAACACATATAGAAGAGTGTGTGAGTGAGTGAGTAAGAGTGAAAGTGTGAGTGTCAGTTGATATGTTCGTGGCAGGAAAAGATCATCCGTCACTCAATACACACAGGAAATCAAAACTACTTGGACCAGATGAAAGCTGCTTTGTCTTTTTGCTGACGTGTCTTTCCTCGGTTTCTTTGTCTCTTGCTTTTTGATCAGTTCATAAGTATCATAACTGAGCCAAAATAGTAAAAATGTTGTCATTATTTACTCCCTCTCATGCTGTTTGTGAGAAAAACAAAACAGTCTGGAATGATGGTGAGTAAATGAGGGCAAATAGATTTTTGGTTAACAAAAAAAAAAAAGAAAAAAGAAAAATGAAAGAATGTACCTCTCCTTAAGTCCAGATCTGTTTGTCAGATACGTTTTGTTCTTGTGTAATTTATTATTGTTTTCTGCGTAACCCTTATTCTGAAATCAGAAGGCTTATCTAATAGCATACGTGAGCGGGAACACAGACAGGAATGTGTAAATCCTAAGATCAGTCAAGTGGCACTAAAATCATGAGCATTTGGTAAATGACGCGAGTGTTTAATACTTCTGTTGTTTTAGCGGAGACAAACGAGAGGTCTCCCCCTTTCAAGCGTGTGTTTCTAACCTACATATCCGTCTGAGGACAAAATAGCTGGAAATCTGCTGAAGTTAACGAAATTAGAAAATGATGCAAAATGGTTAATAAACACAATGATGGGATTCCTGTGGCTCAAAGTGCCAAATGCATCAATGTAAATGCAAAAATGTGCAAATGAGCCAATCAAATGCCAGAATACTATGATTTGTTCCATGCAGATTAGCCAATGAAATTCAAGAACTAAACTATTATAATTAATTTGCATGCTATTCTTACCATTTCTCCAATATAAAGTTATGGCAGAAACAGAAAGAGTAGTATGATAAAATGCTATTTTGAATTAAGACAAGCCTTGCGTCCCAATTTGCATATTATTTGTCCGAAATACTGTTCGATATTAGTATTCTTAAATACTAGTTAGGGTGGATAGTGTGCTAATTGGGGTTCAGGGATAACAGGCTTTAAAAATATAGCACACTATTCTATTTCTGCAATATAAAGATATGGCAGAAACAATAAGAGTGCTATTCTGAAATAAAACAAGTTTTGCATCGCAATTTGCATACAATTCGGCATAAATAGTATTCGAAATTAATACTATTTAGGGTGGATATTATGCAAATTGGGATTCAGGAATAATTAAAAAATTCTAATATTAGCAGACTAATCTTACTATTTATGCAATATAAAGATATGGCAGAAACAGTATTATAATAACATGCTATTCTGAATTAAGACAAGCCTCGCGTCTTAATTCGCATAGTTTTCGCCCGAATTTCTGTTCAGTGTAGTTATAGTTATACTATATCGATACAGTTCGATATAGTATTCTTGACTTGGGAGTGTAGTGTGCAAATTGGGATGCTGGGATAATAGGCTAGAAAAGACAGTAGAAGAAGACAGTTTACATTAACCAGTATAGCGCCCCTTGTGGCCATACTGAGAATATAATGTAACATGGATTGTGAAGACGTGTGAAATCAATATGCATTTTTGTCTAAATCTTCTGTTTAAACTATTTCTTGAGTGTTTGTACACTTTACCTGGCCGTTTCCTTCCACTCCATCTCTTGACCGTCGACGGAAAGAAGCTCGTCGAGTTCGGTGAAGAGTTGCGGTGGTGGTGGGCCGCTGTCATCTTCCCCCAAAATAAAGCGGATCCGCTCTGCTGCCGGAGAAACTGATGAGGAAACAACAAACAAGGTGTGACAGGCCAGCTTATAACAAAGACTGCTAGCCAATACAATCAAACTACAGATCACATACCAGAAACAGACAATTACACAACAGGACAATAGCACTCTGTCTGCTTAAGGTGGGAATGTAATAGAAATAGAAATAGAAATAGATTGTTTCCTGCATAGGTGTTATGTAACATCAGGATGAATGAGCTTTCTTGTAAATGTGAGTGTTACACCCAAAAAGCAGTCAGTACGTGAGACTTTATTTCCTGGAGAAACAGAAATAGATAGTGTTGCGAAAGCAGACTGAGCCTGAACTGACCCCTCTTTGAGATTTCAATCTGAATTTGACAGGGAAGTTGCCTTGAGATGCAAAGCACAAAATACATGCGTGAGGAAAATGCATTTGGAAGCCTATGTCAGCATTTCTCATAACCACACTGCTGTATACTGAATGTTATAATGTGAAAGTTGCGCCACACCTTTTCTAAACGTGCACACGTTTAAATTACAAAGACTTAATTCTCTGCACAGGCAAGGCCTTTTTTAAAGGTCAAACTAGACAAAACAAACGGTTTAAGATGAGACTTTTGGGATACTGATGAGATCTGTGTCTACGTCTGGGAAATTAGGTCCAAAAATACAGTGATTTCTGTGATTCTGGCCTTCCCTGCTAGTTAGGGAAGTCAGCACATGGGGAAATCTCTCGTTTGCATTGCAACAGGACTGGATAGTTTGATTCAAAGTCTGCATTGGGACATACCAAGTGTATTTACAAGTGTATCAAGATCAACGCATGTCATGCATGTGCGCAGATGTGCATGCTTCTTTTCAGTCTAGCCTCAGGTCAAGGTAAAGTTGTGTGTGTGTGTGTGTGTGTGTGTGTGTGTGTGTGTGTGTGTGTGTGTGTGTGTGTGTGTGTGTGTGTGTGAGAGAGAGAGAGAGAGTTATTAAAACTCTCACTCTCTCTCTCTTACACACACACACACACACACACACACACACACACACACACACACACACACAATGTCCAAGTACAACTAAATACATATCAAACCATGTCATGAATGACTAATATAGCTATAGTTAGCTATGAATTTCTGACTGTTTATGTCTTTGTCAAACTCATAATTTTAAATAGTCAACTCTGAATTTTAGGTAAGTTCTGAATTCTTCCACTTAACTGTTGTGACATCAAATAAAAGCAACTACACTTTTCTTAGTAATTTCTCATCACATATCAACACTGCAGATCTATTTTGGCTTCTTTCGAATATCTTTCAGCAAGAAATTTTAAAAAAGTTAAAATGCGCGACTTAAAAAACATTTATGATTCTGCATTTAAGCAGCTTTATGACATATATAGAGACATATGTGACCTTGGACCACAAAACCAGTCCCATGTGTAAAAATTTTTGAAATTGAAATGTATACATCACATGAAAGGTGAATAAATAAGCTTCATTGATGAATGGTTTGTTGATAGGACAATATTTGGTCAAGATACGACTATTTGAAAATCTGGAATCTGAGGAATCTGCAAAAAAATCGAAACTTTGAGAAAACCTCCTTTAAAGTTGTCCATTTATGTTCGCGATTGTGCTGCATTTACTCACAAAAATAAATGTTTTATATATTTACAGTAGGAAATTTACAAAATATCTTCATGGAACATGATCTTTACTTAAAGGAGAACTCCGGTCAATTTTAACATTGAGCTCATTTTTTTGTACATTTGGAGTGCTGTCAATACAGAGAACAACGACAAAAATCGGTGTTGCCTACACCGTGTTATTCTATTTTTAAAATTTGCACCCTGTTGACTTCAATGGGGCAAGTACTAAACCTGCTTTTAGCCTCTTAACATCCTTGATGTGTCATTACAAGTGCACAGAAAATGTGAGTGATTCCTTCTGAGTGAACACGAGTGAGTCTGACTGCAGTAGATGTGAAAGAAATGTATAAAAATGATGTTATTTAAGCCAGCGCAAATACCTGTGTTTACATCCTGTTTTTCGGTTGAAGTCCAAAGTAGTCGATTGCAGAGTTCACACGCATAGGTTTAATACCTATGATCACGCGCGTGAACTCGGCAATCGACTACTTTGGACTTCAACCGAAAAACAGGATGTAAACAAAGGTATTTGCGCTGGCTTAAATAACATCATTTTTATACATATCTTTCACATCTACTGCAGTCAGACTCACTCGTGTTCACTCAGAAGGAATCACTCACATTTTCTGTGCACTTGTAATGACACATCAAGGATGTTAAGAGGCTAAAAGCAGGTTTAGTACTTGCCCCATTGAAGTCAACAGGGTGCAAATTTTAAAAATAGAATAACTCTGTGTAGGCAACACCGATTTTTGTCGTTGTTCTCTGTATTGACAGCACTCCAAATGTACAAAAAAATGAGCTCAATGTTAAAATTGACCGGAGTTCTCCTTTAATATCCTCATGATTTTTGTCATAAAAGAAAAATCTATAATTTTGACCCATACAATGTATTGTTGGCTATTGCCACAAATATACCCGTGCGACTTGTGACTGGTTTTGTGATCCAGAGTCACATGTTTGTTTATCTGGTGGTCAGATGTGATGAAAATATGCTCTTTGCATCATCTCAAATCTTGCTAGAGAACATGATCATCAGATTTTGTTCATATCAGTTCCAGTTCTGCCGTCATTGAATCAAACGAGACAAACCGAATACTGAGGTTCAGAATAATCACTCAATTAGTTATGCTGATAATATAATATGCAATTACAACTGTATCAAAGTAGAAAAATGCAAGATAACCGATACCAGATTTTATCCTTAAACACAGGGTTCACCAATCTCGGTCCTGGAGGGCCGCTGTCCTGCAGAGTTTAGCTCCAACCCCAATTAAACACACCTGAACCAGCTAATCAAGGTCTCACTAGGCATACTAGAAACTTTCAAACAGGTGTGTTGGAGACTCTGCAGGACAGCGGCCCTCCAGGACCGAGATTGGTGAACCCTGCTTAAACATATCGAAGGCTTTTTAGCACTGCCTTTCTTTCTCTGTGCAGTTTAGCACATTTGGAGCATGCTAAGCTAATCTAAGCTAAACTAGTCAAAGCTGGAGGATTGTAGTCCTCCCTCAGTGGCCTGAAACAGCCCCTCCGGAGTAAATAAGGCCATGGTGTACGTAACAGAGAGAGGGGAAGAACATCCCTTCGGCCCACGCTTAACTCAATGCCTCCTAACCTGAGCTAAAAGTTAACACCTCTTACCACAAGTGGCTAGAATTACCCATTATACACTAGCTAGCATATCCTCAACACTGAAACTAGCGGTATTGTTGCAATCAGCTGACCACTAATGCTAAATCCAGCCACAAATCCAGGCCATGAGAAGCCGTACAAACTATTTGTGCGAGAAATGTGTTTGTTAGTTTAACCCAGTGACTTACTGTAAGTAATGACTGTGTGAAACGTGTGATTTCTGCGGTCTCACACGATCTACAGTCGAAGGAGCGATGGAGAGGTAGAATGGGTTCACAGAAGATAAGCGCAGATAAAGGTGACTGTGCACTTGTTTAGCTTGATGCTTTGCCTTTTCAGCCATGCCACTGATAAGGAGAGATTAGCACACACAAAGACCTTTAACTGAGGCTGTAAGGACCGCTTTATCTCGTTCTCTCTCTCCATCGCTCTCTGATTCTCCAGAACATCAAGAAGTGCTCTGGGATAATAGGTTTTCTTCTAAGACATACTTGTAGAAATGTGTATTGGTTTAATGAAAACATGAAAGGAGATGTCTGAGCTGCTCTTTTCCTTGCAAGAAAAATGGTGACTATACTGCCAAAATCCCCAAAAGATACTATAAAAATATAATTATAGTCAATAAGACTACAATCCAAGTCTTGCGAATAATAGCACTGTGTCAGGAATAGTTCAAAATTTAAGTCATTGTATACTAGTCATGTGACATTTCTGCCTAACTTTCACTGGTGAAACAAATTAAATACACACTTAAAAAGGAAAAACATTTTTACAAACCCCATACCAGCAACAAAGTCCCTTTAGGGCGAGTCATTTCACTCTGCGGCCGTCTTTGAAACACCCCTCGGGCAGCTATTTCACTCATTCAAGTACAGCTGCTGTCTCTCATAATGAGGAAATATCAGATTCTCCAAAGCTGTTCACCAAGTTTATGAATACATTTCATTTTTGAAATCACCAATGAAACCTGACAACAACAGTCTCATAAATTTTGTTTTCTAAATGCACAAATCATGACAAAAAACCCCACAATTTTTACAGTCAGAAGTGCGCGTCTCAGAACACTGACTGGCTGCGTCCGAAATCGCATACTCTCTTGAGTGGGTGCTTATTTTAAATACGTAATTATCAAATAGTATGTCTATATAGTATGAATGTGTGTTGTATGAATATAATCTGGATGTACTACATTCGCCATGCGCCATTCGCCGGCATCCTGGCCAAATTTGCCCAGTGGCCTCTGTGCATCATGGCCATAGTATATATATATATATATATATATATATATACACAATTGGCTTCATCACTCTGTCTCCTCTCCACCAGTAAGCTGGTGTGTGGTGGGCGTTCTGGCACAAAATGGCTGCCGTCGCATCATCTAGGTGGATGCTGCACATTGGTGATGGTTGAGGAGATTCCCTCCTTCCATGTAAAGCGCTATATAAATGTAATGAATTATCATTATTATTATTTTGCCGATAGTAGTAGGTCATCTGGGTATTTTTTGCCTACTCTTTTTTTGAGTACTGTGAATTCAGACATACTTCTTTTGTCACATACTGTGTGTATATATACAGTTCTATGCATAAGTTTAGACACCCATACTAAAGTTGACTAAAAAGAGGAATAAAAAATCATCTTTTGGAAATTGAACTTAATGCCTTAATTAAAAAAATTAGGAAAAATCCAACCTTTAAGGACACCAATTTTCTTTGTGAATGAATAATGTATCGTAAATAAATAAATGTTCTTCCTTAAAATACAGGGTGCATAAGTTTGGACACCCCTATGTTAAATTCCCATAGAGGCAGGCAGATTTTTATTTTTAAAGGCCAGTTACTTCATGGATCCAGGATACTATGCATCCTGATAAAGTTCCCTTGGCCTCTGGAATTAAAATAGCCCCACATCATCACATAGCCTTCACCATACCTAGAGATTGGCATGGTTTTATTTCAGTTAGCCTAATAGCTGGTTTGATTTGCATTGAGAGATGATCTTATGGAAAGTACCCCATGCCAATCTCTAGGAAATTGGTGTCCTTAAAGGTTGGATTTTTCCTAATTTTTTCAATTAAGGCATTCATTTCAATTTCCAAAAGATGATTTTTTTATTCCTCTTTTTAGTCAACTTTAGCATGGGTGTCTAAACTTATGCATAGCACTGTATATATATAGTAGGGAAGTATGTGATTTCGGATGCAGCCGAAGTTTCTAAAGCAACCAGAGCTTCTAACAGCTGCTGTGACGCAAGCGGGACTTTATTCTGCCATATTGCGCATTGCACTTTCTCCCATTCTTAGTAATATCAGTACAGTCTTAGTATATCTAAAGTCTTTGTCTACATACTATTTTGATCATATCAATAGTGCAGAGATACAGGAGCAGTTGGGCAGTTTCTCTTCATTTGAGGGCCGTGTCACTTACTGAGTGGTTTGAGGATGCTGGAGGAGGGATCATCTGCATTGTCTGTGTCCGATTTGTCGCTCACGTTTTCCGTCACACGTTCCCTCCTCTCTTTGTGATTGGATCGTCGTCTGTGTCGCCGGCGGCGACGGTAACTCTTAGGCACATGAACGCCAATGTAGACTGTGTGATGACCTACACACAGGCACAAGGCATGGTAAGATTACAGGATTACCAACAAACACACACATACACTCTTACAGATACACAGATATATACATAACAGAGCGACAGGTTATAAATTAAAGCCTAAAAATAGATGAACAGATAACCAGATAAAGAATAATGATGTCATTGCTTTAGTAAACACAGCGTTTTTTCTGTGTTTAATATGTATGCCTGCTGCTGTCAATGATTATCCTGCCAATGTATAATCGATTTAATGGAAGCCAAAAACTTTGGGAGAAAATCTGCGGAATTTTGTAATATGGATTTCAACATGGAAGAGTTGAGTTGAGACTTTTTACAGTATTAAAGCAAAAAAAGCAACCGTATAAGACATTTATTTTCAATGAGAGTTGGTCATTTCCAATGCTCAAGTTCAACTTAAAGCTAAATGGAAATATTATTAATATAATTCATATTACAAATAATATTAATATAATTCTTATAAAAAATGTATAATATTAAAAACTAATCAACTAAAACTATTAAAAATTACAAAGCACATCAAATTACCAAAAAAAATTAAATAAAAGCTAATTCAAACTATTAATAAATACTGTAAAATAGTCAAACAAAACTGGTGTGATGACGACCAATAGTATTGCATTGTAATTCACTTTCTGACATAAGCTCAGAAAAAAAGTCATTTCAGAGTTAAATTTTTACAACATTTCTTTTCTTTGGAAGAACAGGTACTGATGAATCATTCACAATGAGACCAGGAACATGTGTAAGAAGGAATTATCAGTCTGTTTCTGTGTTGGCATGCATTTGTGTTTTTTTCTGAGGGAAAAACTGACTCGTATCTCACACTTGCTAGATTATAGATAAATGGCAACAACTTCCTGTACAGCTGATCAGGCAGGAAATGGTAAAACATCTCCAGGATGTGGATGTAAAAACAGAAAGCACACAGGCTTAGACGAACACACACTCACAGAACAATATAAGGACTAATTGCTCATCAATTTAGTCATCCATCAATCATGCTTTAGTCATCCTTCATTCATTTCAGGTTTGACTTTAAACAAATACGTCCACCAGACGTTATCTGATAGCACTAGTGTGTGTGTGTGTGTGTGTGTGTGTGTGTGTGTGTGTGTGTCCATCATGTGAAAGTCCAAAGTTCAGGGATGATGAGAGACAGAGAGAGAGAAACAAATATAGAAAGCGCATGAGTGTGTGAAATGCTCATGTTTGCGAATGTGTGTTTGATCTGCTTTTGATGTGAAGATATTTTTAGATGTCTAAACCTGTAATACTTTATACATTCCACAACTGAAAGGGGAATTCACTCAGAGTGAACTGTGCCAAGTCAATTATTTATAAGCTGCAAACATGGACAAAACTGGGGCTGCAAATTTGAATATGGCCCACAGTGTCAGTATTCCACTCATTAAACACATTAAAATGATTCTAAGATGAGCAACATTTGCATGGAAAGAGACATGACAATAATTTATTTTAATACTAGAATATTTTTTTTAAATATTTTATTAATAAAATATATAACTAATACTATAATATAATAAAACATACACACACACACATATATATATATATATATATGATTAATATAATATTGTATAAATTATAATTATATATATATATAAATTAATTACTTTTTTAAAGGATGTCAAACAAAATATTTTATTCCTTCACATTTCATGAATATATACGTATAACATTTCTGCTATCAAAATTTTTTGTGTTGTAAAAAACTATAATTTTTATAGTTTTAAAAAATATATACAATACAAATATATATATATATATATATATATATATATATATATATATATATATATATATATATATATATATAACAAAAATGCATATATTTGCATACATTATATATATATATATATATATATATATATATTAGGGCTGTCAAACGATTAATCGCGATTAATCGCATCCAAAATAAAAGTTTGTTTTTACATAATACATGTCTGTGTACGGTGTATAATTATTTTCTATATATAAATACACACACATGCATGTATATATTTAAGAAATATTTGCATGTATATACTGTGTATATATATTTATATTATATATAATTTATATTATATATAAATATTTTATATATAAATGACACATTTTCTTAAATATATATATATGCATGTGTGTGTATTTATATATAGAAAATAATTATACTCCGTACACAGACAGAAATTATGTAAACACAAACTTTTATTTTGGATGCGATTAATCGCGATTAATCGTTTGACAGCCCTAATATATATATATATATACACACACACACACAGTATTTGTATTTTATATATATATATATTTATTTATTTATTTATTTATATAAATATATATAGGTGGCATATGTGAATAAGACAAAGGGTTTTGCACTGAAATATAGTGCGCTACAGTGACGCCCATTTAGTCAGTTCCAGTGTGGAAACAGATTCTGTGTGTGTGTGTGTGTGTGTGTGTGTGTGTGTGTGTGTGTGTGTGTGTGTGTGTGTGTGTATTAAGATAGTAAACATCTTCACGTGTAGAGCTTTGGTTTGTTACATCTGCATCACTCATAATCCTCTCCTGCCCTTAAACACAAATTACAACCAATGCAAGAATAAAAAAAATCAAAAAAAAACACAGCTGGCCCTCAACAGAGAGTGAGACTGGAGTGAGTGAAAGTGAGCGTGAAACTCAATCCACAGTACGTAAGAGTCTTAGGGATCTACAGTCGTCACAAAGGAGATCGTATATCACACAATATATTTAAGTGCGTGTGTGTGTGTGTGTGTGTGTGTGTGTGTGTGTGTGTGTGTGTGTGTGTGCGTGCGCATGTTTCGTACCCTCAACCTCCTCGTCACACACGTTTTTGATGTAAGACGCTCCCCTGTCCACTATGGCTTCATCCTCCATTCTGTAAAAGAAAAACCATAGAGAGGGAAAGTCAAATACAAAGAAACTATAACCCAGACTATGTCAAGAAAGAGTAAAAACATGTTAAATCTCGCGCTGCACGCGCACGTTTCTCAGAACAGTGTTTCTTCTGAAGGAGTTCACTCACTTGTGTTTTAACCTTTCCCTTTTACCTTTACTTGTTTATCAGGTGTGTAAACCTGAACCAGTCTGGTTGTGATTCAAGTCATCACATGTCTTTCACTGAGGATTGGATGCATTGGATGACTTGAGGGTGAACTCTTAAGACTTGAAACAATAAGAAACCACATAGAACTCAACATAATTTAGCAACAATATAGCATAGCCCTGGCAACCACCCATAATATCCTTGTGTGGAGGTGAAAAATTTGGCATGCTTGTATGAAAACTGTTGCTTTTCAACGCTGACACCATCGTTCTTATAACTGTGTACAAAGTGATGAGGAAGCCTTTGGAGCTGAAATTCAGATATGGTTATGGCCGTTTAGTTTCCAACACGCTCTGTAAGCGGTAAACCAATCACAACAGACTGCGCCATCTGACCAATCAGAGCAAAGTAGACCAAATCACAACAGATTGGACCATCTGACCAATCAGAGCAGAGGTAAACCAATCAGAGCAGAGTAAACCAATCACAACAGACTGCGCCATCTGACCAATCAGAGCAGAGTAAACCAATCACAACAGATTAGACCATCTGACCAATCAGAGCAGAGTAGACCAATCAGAGCAGAGTAGACCAATCAGAGCAGAGTAAACCAATCACAACAGACTGGGCCATCTGACCAATCAGAGCAGAGTAAACCAATCAGAGCAGAGTAAACCAATCACAACAGACTGGGCCATCTGACCAATCAGAGCAGAGTAGACCAATCACAACAGACTGGGCCATCTGACCAATCAGAGCAGAGTAAACCAATCACAACAGACTGGGCCATCTGACCAATCAGAGCAGAGTAAACCAATCACAACAGACTGCGCCATCTAACCAATCAGAGCAGAGTAAACCAATCACAACAGATTGGACCATCTGACCAATCAGAGCAGAGTAGACCAATCAGAGCAGAGTAAACCAATCACAACAGACTGGGCCATCTGACCAATCAGAGCAGAGTAAACCAATCAGAGCAGAGTAAACCAATCACGACAGATTGGACCATCTGACCAATCAGAGCAGAGTAAACTAATCACAACAGACTGCACCATCTAACCAATCAGAGCAGAGTAAACCAATCAGAGCAGAGTAAACCAATCACAACAGACTGGGCCATCTGGCCAATCAGAGCAGAGTAAACCAATCACAACAGATTGGACCATCTAACCAATCAGAGCAGAGTAGACCAATCACAACAGACTGGGCCATCTGACCAATCAGAGCAGAGTAAACCAATCACAACAGACTGGGCCATCTGACCAATCAGAGCAGAGTAAACCAATCAGAGCAGAGTAAACCAATCACGACAGATTGGACCATCTGACCAATCAGAGCAGAGTAAACTAATCACAACAGACTGCACCATCTAACCAATCAGAGCAGAGTAAACCAATCAGAGCAGAGTAAACCAATCACAACAGACTGGGCCATCTGACCAATCAGAGCAGAGTAAACCAATCACAACAGACTGCACCATCTGACCAATCAGAGCAGAGTAGACCAATCAAAAACAAACTGGGCTGTCTGACCAATCAGAGCAGAGTAGACCAATCACAACAGACTGGACCATCTGACCAATCAGAGCAGAGTAGGCTCTCAGAAAGAAGGGGTTTAGAGAGACTGAATCCTTTATCGAGTCGTTTTAGACATTGTGAAAAAAGAGCTGATGCTACAATGCATATTGTGAGAAAATTAGTGGGTTTTTTTCATTTTATTTTTTTTACCTTGAACGCAGGTAAACCTATTGTTGGAGGCCGCCAAAACAAAATTAGTAACGTTTAAAATAGCATAATGGGGCACTTAAAAAAATGACTAACTCCAAACATTTGAACAGTAATGTATATCATATAGGCTGGACAAGGTTTTTACTTCAGAAACAACTAGCGAGAAGAACAACTGTTTACTTTAATACATATTCTCACTTCCTATTCCGTTATTTTAGTTTCTCTCTGACACTTTTATCCATGAGGTTATTTAGATTCACAGCTGGTCTCTGTCTTCTTTATGCATGTATATCTCTTCATTTCTTACACTCTGTTATACAATCGTTTCATTGAAGCATGTATTATCCATGATTGAAGTGAAGTGAAGATTTCACAGTATTTATCCCTCCGGTCACTCTTTACTTCATTTCCTGTGTTCTTCAGAATGACGAGCAAAGCCCAGGTGGTCATGTAACCTGGTTAGATGAGCTATGTTATCTTGTGATTAATATACGTTAAACATGAGCTGGATGTACTGTAATCTCTGTGTTTATCATAACCCCTCACACACCCTGAGGAAGCCACACTGCCACATGGACATAACTGATGGATCAGCATTTGACAATCGGATTTCTGGCAGCGCATCAACTCTCTGCATTTCAAACTAAATAAAGTTTATTCATCCCTAGTGGAACACAAGCGGGAAATAGAGCGCAAGATGTATTTAACAGATGTTGATCAAGTGGTACAATGCATACAGTTATGCTATATTAGTTATGCTAGTTATGCTATTAAAATGTATTTATTTTACAGATTTTTTTTCAAAAAATTGCATAAGCATAAATTAAAGGCAATACGATTAATATTAACTAAATATATTTCTATATTAATAATAATAATCATTTGTGTGTGTGTGTGTGTGTGTGTGTGTGTGTGTGTGTATGTATATATATATATATATATATATATATATATACACACATATACATATATATACACAAACACAGAAGTGTGTGTGTGTGTGTGTGTGTGTGTGTATATATTTATACATGTATATATATATATATATACACACACACACACACACACACACACACACACACACACACACACACACACAAATGATTATTATTATTAATATAGAAATATATTTAGTTAATATTAATCGTATTGCCTTTAATTTATGCTTATGCAATTTTTTGAAAAAAAATCTGTAAAATAAATAAATTTTAATAGCATAACTAGCATAACTAATATAGCATAACTGTATGCATACAGTACAGGTCAAAAGTTTGGCAACATTACTATTTTTAATGTTTTTGAAAGAAGTCTCTTATGCTCATCAAGCCTGCATTTATTTGATCAAAAATACAGGGGGAAAAAAAATGTAATTTTGCACAATATTATTACAATTTAAAATAATGGTTTTCTATTTTAATATGCTTTAAAAATTAATGTATTCCTGTGATGCAAAGCTGGATTTTCAGCATCATTACTCCAGTCTTCAGTGTCACATGATCCTTCAGAAATCATTCTAATATGATGATTTGATACTCAATTGAACCTTTATCTATATAATATTCATTGTATGGTTATATTTATAATACAAAATAATAAATATTAATAATAATATTTATTGTATCGTTTTATGCTGATAAAATCTTAAAATTTGTGATTTGAGAATCACATTCAGAATAATGAAAAATGACGACTTTAATGATCTAAAACATCTCAATGCATTTTGATGATGTAAAATATATAAATGTGCTTAATTGTCACAAATAAAAAAAAAATGCTTATGCTCTTTATGAAAATGCTTGGGTGTTTGGGGGAGAAATATGACAAAACTACAAACTACAACCACAAAATCTGTTACCTATGGAGAGACTGATCAAACACACCGATGGATTTGTTTATTACGGTTTATGATCATGAGGAAAATCATGAGACCCGGGCAGAGGAATGTCATGAAGCTAAAGTAAATACAAGCAATAAAGGTGTGTAACTGACTGACGCACGAGCTCCCAGCAGCCCTAGTACCATGTGTACCTATTCAGAGGGTGGGACAAATGACACATTCATAAACCACACTGATAGCGACGAAGAACATTATCTCCAGCCAATTTCACACGTGATCTCAGAACCTGACGTGTTTACAGAGGCGATCAATCAAACAGCCAACAAGGTGTTGTCTATAACATACAAATGCTTCCTGGGGTCAAAGGTCATGTTGAATCTGACACCTGAGGGTGGGTAAGTGGTTTATTAGGTGATTGAGACAGTCATTGAATATAGTCCTTGAGGTAAACTTGAGTTGTGACATGTCTATTAGGCTGAGTTGTAAATTTAGATACTACACTAAATACACAACAACAAGCACAGTTTGGCTCTCGTAGCAACTCTCACAGCCACGTAAGAAAAGAAAGAGTGAAAGAACGAAAGAATAGCAACATCATTGTGTAAGTGGGATTTCAACAGAGCTTTTAATAAGACCTTCTGATCTTTAAATCCTTCTCATATGCTCTAATTCCTCAAATGTAACGGCTTCTGTGGGAACGGCACTTTGTTTCGGTTTAATCCGGTCTAAACTACTTGCCAATTTGGTTTTTGTTGTATGCAATTAACTTTATGATCCAAGCAAAACAAGTCATTTCAAAAGTAACAGGATTGTTTGCCAGATATGCAACTACGCATTAGCCCAGCATTTATATTTAGCTTTTAGCACTTAACATGAGACCAGATCATGACCCGCAGAGAAAAATATAAACATCTTGAGAAATCACCGAGCCACTGAGGTCAATTCAAATTAATCATTTGACTGAATCTGTTGATGAGGTTCACATATTAAATTGATCAAAAGGGACAGTAAATACATTTATAATGTTACAAAAGGCTTCTATTTCAAATAAATGCTGTTCTTTTGACCTTTCTATTTATCAAAGAATTCTTAGGAAAAATGTGTTTCCAACATTGATAATCAGGAATGTTTCTTAAGCAGCAAATCAGCACATTAGAATGATTCCTGAAGGATCACATGACACTGAAGACTGGAGGAATGACAGACTTCTGGGGGCCCCAAGCAAAACTTTGTCCGGGGCCCCTGACAATGCATTCATAACAACCCCAAAATGACCCCCAACCAAACAATGGGTTCAAAAACAAATGAAATAAACAGTTTAGCCTACTATACAGAAATTGAATTAAGTAATCAAATGTAATAAAACTCTGTATAGTCTTCTTCACCGTATACATTAATTCTCATTAAAGTTACTAAAGTTGTTCAGTGAAGAGCAGTGAATGATTCTCTCGGTTTTGTGGTTGTTGTTTGATTAAAGCTGCTCTAAGCGATGTCACACATATTTAAGGCCAAAACATTTTGTCACACACAGCAAACATCTCCTCACTATCCGCTAGCCGCCTGTCCCCTGAACACACTGTAAAAAAACGCGGTCTCTGTAGACAGCCCAGGCTCCACAAACGGCAACAAAAACAAACTGGGTTAACCCGCACCACGAAACATAACAAACTGTTCCAGCCAATAACCGACAAGAAGGATTTGGGGGTGTGGTTTGGGGGGTTAGTGCACGGATGAGGAGGAGGGAGGGTCGAGCTAGCCTCCGTTTTGTTTGACAATACTTCGAACGTCAACAAGAAGTGACGTCACCCAACATCACTTAGAGCACCTTTAACATTAGATGACACAAACAGGTTTATTAGGCTGCTGTCACTTTAAGACCAAATGCACAGATCTAATATACTGACAAGCATTCGGTTACTTTCCCAACTGTTGATGTAACCGATTAGCCTGGAAATCCAGACCTAAATCTGAAAGATTAATGGTCTGGCGTCGACTAATGAAAATCGGCCAGCTCGAGGGGCGGCACCAAGCATGCATTTGAAAATCTCACTGCACACAACTGGATAACACTACGACCAATCACAACAATAAGCTCCATACGCTTAGCTACCAGCGACGCTAACTGGTAGATTAGACTCTTGCCGTATCCGGTCAGCAAAACAGCAAAAACGCCCTTCTTACAAAGGAACGATTCGAGCGTCGTCTTCTGTTCCTGTTTTAGAGAAAAATCCACGTCTAACTCGTTCATTGTAGCGGCCAAAGCCGTTTCAAACAACTGGTGTTCATCCATAGCCATCTTGCAATGTTTACTAATGACTTCGACGTCATCATCTGTTTAGCTCGCCTCTGGCCCGCCTATATCAGATAACCCGATGTGATTGGTGCAGCTCGGATACAAGGGCATATTTAATGAGCATCATTACTCGACACCAGAGTAAACTCGCTGAGCAAATTCAACTTGTGCTCTCACGAGAACTCTGGATTACCAGGGTAGTAACCGATTGCATTTAAGTGAAAACTCGCCAAGACGGACATCTTGACATATTTTTGTGTGTATTTGTGTGTTTAAGCGCACGCGCACAGAAAGACGCCTGGGGTAAAGCGTCTCTTTCGCAGCTCTTCAGCTTTGATCACAGGAATAAATGACATTTTAAAATATATTCAAATACAAAACAGTTCTTTTAAATTGTACAAATATTTCACAATATTACTGTTTTACTGTATTTTTTATCAAATAAATGCAACCTTGGTGAGCAGAAGAGACTTCTTTCAGAAACATTAAAAAAATCGAATCGCCCTTAAACTTTTGAACTTGGTTCCACAGAAGACAAAAGTCAAACAGGTCTGAAATCAGTGCCCGTAAATGACAGAATTTTCATTTTGGGTGAACAACAATCCCTTTAAGCTGCAAATTAAACATGAAGTCATGCGGTTGAGGGATAATACTATGTCATTCCCGGCAGCCATTGATTGGCCATATAAGTTCTCAGCAGTTAGTTTAGCTCAGCCAGCGTGTTAAGCTAGAGTTTAGTACAGCGTCTGTTTGAGGCATTTGGAGTAACAGATGGTGTGACGGTCAGGCCGAATGGTGTAGATTTCTTTAAATCCTGAGCAGCTAGAGCCAGTTAATCATTCCGGCTGACAGGAGAAAGAGAAGAGGAGAAAGACCAAAACAGCACCTGAGACTCTCTTGGTGGCCAGACCCAGACCTGATCTTTACAATCAATAATATCATCCTAAATTAATCAAACAAGTGCAGACCGATGTTTCTTGAGCAGCACATCAGCATATTATAATGATTTCTAAAGGATCATGTGACACTGAAGACTGGAGGAATGAGGCTGTAAATTCAGCTTTGATCACTGGAGTAAATAACATTTTAAAATGCATACACGAGACACCTGTCTGTCTGGAAACAAAAGCATGTTTATAAAGCACTGGGCTGATAAAATGAACACTTTTGAGGAAGAATTACTCACTGGATTTGCCAAAGATGACCAGATTAATGTCATCAAATCTTTGTTTTGTTTGAGACGCTAAGTAGCAAGTATATATATGTGTGTGTGTGTGTGTGTGTGTGTGTGTGTGTGTGTGTGTGTGTGTGTGTGTGTGTGTGTGTGTGTGTGTGTGTGTGTGTGTGTGTGTGTGTGTGTGTGTGTGTGTGAATATTTAGCATTTATTACTTAGGACAGATTTTTTAATTTGTTACATTATTTATTAATCTTTGTTAACACTAAAATACAGCTGTTCATTGTTAGTTTATTGTTAGCTCATATGAAATAATATTAACAGGCACAACCTTTGATTTTAACAATGAATTGAATGTTAAAATTAACATTTAAGATTTTATACGTATTTTTTATTAATAGTTCATGTTTATTAATGTAGTTAACAAATGAAAGCATACAGAGTGCAACAGTTGGAATCCAGAAGTAAAAACTCTATTAATTCTGTCCATAGGGAAACTGATTTTTAATGGTAACTTATAAAGTTTTAAAGACAGCCCTACTGTGAGCTATGAGGTTGTTAATCAATGGTATTTGCTTTTGTTGAAGTCATCAGCCTACATTATTTCGACTTCATTTAAAATAATCAGTGGAATTTGCGGTGAAAAACTACATTGATGCTGTACAATTCCACCAATCAGAGTCAAAATGTCAAAAAAGATCTTCTTAGCTCCGTCCACTCCCATGAAGCACATGTAATTGAGTCGATCTACCTAAAATTATTAAATATTTGCATTATATATAAAGTTTTACATTTCTCCATCATTTTTATGCTGTTTGCAATGCTTCATGGGATTGTAGAATCCCTATGGGAAAAATGAACAGAAAAAATAGTTCCAGAACCAACGCCGCTGAAAAAGTGGTACATATCGTAAAGTGTCACAAGAATAAAACACTGTGATTGGTCACTTTATCAATCAAACGTCCTCTTCTCTCTTGATGTGACTATAGATGACGAGCACAAACCACCATAAACCAGCCTGGACTAACAGAGACATTCATGCTGGTCTAAGCCGGCGTCCCAGGACGTCTGTGAGTTCCTGAAATAACAGCAGCAACTGAAATAAGGAGAACTTTGGTAAGCTTCACTTCCCTAAAAAAAGTAGTTTGCAGACCCCTCACAGAATGAAATACATCTACACTTTACACCTGTTCAGGAGACCAGGGTGTGTTGAGCCTGTCCTCTCCATCTTCTGTCATCTACACCTCTTTTCCTCATTCCATGTGTAATCTCTCTTCCTGTCAGTCAATGTCATCCAGCCTTTCTTTCCTTTAAGTACAAGGCTTCCTTTGTTTTCTACAGAACTTTTTCTGTCTTCTGTCTCTTCCTCATATTATGTTCTCTCCATTGTATTTTCTCTCTCTTTCTGTTCCTCTTTCTATCTACATCTCCTGCACACTGACAGACGGGATCAGGATGTAAGGATCTAGGAATTAACCCTTGCTTCAACAACTTACACAACACAGTGGTATAGTCCGATCATAAACAAATGATTACAAAGTTGTCGAATTAAACTAATAAACAGTGTTCTATAGCAAGAAACAAGTCATTTCCTTTTAGAAGTCATTTGTTTTAGGTACATATAAAACATATTGAATTTTTTATTTAGAAATAAAAATTGAGGATTTTTTTTTTTCCTTTTCATTTTAAAAGAAACACTTTACTTAAATTTCCAACTTAAACTGTCATAAATCTTGAAAGCCTTGAAACACATACTTCAGTTTGGTTGCTTTTTAAAGACGACACTTGGCAGATTATTGCACAAGTGAAAAAAAAAAATTAAGTAAAAAAACTTTATAGAAGTTTATTATCACAAAAAAAAAAAAAGCTCAAAAACACTATTTTTTTTAATTTAATTTTAAATTTTCCAAAACATGTTTTACTGTAAAACTATGGAAAATCAAAGCCAAAAATGTAAACAAGTTGTGCTCCAAATTTGAGGTTGATATCTCTTATAGATATCTCTTATTTATGATTTCAGTAAGATTTTGTTTGGGTGCAGTACCAAACGTTTCCACTAATTGAAATCCGCTTCCCGTACGTTTCCAAAGCGGCCGTCAAAAAATACAAGTTTGACTATTTTTTTCAGGACAATTTAACCTTTTCGAATCATGTCCATGATCCTTTTGTGTTCACATAGCAAGTGCCAAAAACTTTACCAAGTTTCGATGAAGTAAAAAAAATTCTAAATAAATCCACAACATAGAATTTTTTATCAAAAATGACTGAAGAGCACCAGAGGGTAAAAAGCCTTTATAAATAATGTATTAATTATGCCTTGTAAAGAACCTTATAAAACATTAATAAACCGACATAAATCTCTCTCTGTCACACATTGGCATGATGGCAAAGTTAATTTAGAAACTAGGTCAACACTTGTTTAGCATAATGAAATAATGTATGTTAATGTTATGAATGATTATACAGTGCTACTGAAGATTATACAGCAAATTACAGAGAATTTCAAGCATTTATAAAGGGGTCATAAAAGAGTGACATTCCCTGATCTAACAGATAAATGAAACAATAAAATGCTTTTGCAATATTTTAGTCACCTTGCACAGAAACTCTGGAATAACCGAGGAATTCCACACACTTCAGCACTTGTCACTTAGACATCAGTCAGTGAATATTTGTGAGACAAGCCTAAACACACAGTGACCACAGCAGTCAAACAGTGATATGAACTTCCAAACGCCTAAAACACATGTCTGGAAGAGACCGCAGGATCCCACAGGACAAGAACAAGATCTCAGGACAAGATCCCTAATCGTATGACATCTTTAACTGGCAAAGAGGAGAAACACCGGGGTGATTTATAGGACAGGAACTAATCCAAGACATCAAGCTGAGACAATCAGGAGTCAGAATGACCAGTCATTGATTTAAAGTCAACATGAAACAGCAATCGCAACATATTGTTATTTCCAAGCGAAACAGGATATTAAATGAGAAAAAAATTAGACTTGATTTTAATAGGAATTGATTGGTTGAACTGGTCAAAAAAAAATTAAGGAACATCTCCACAGATCCCAATGGTAATGCTTCTGTTACAAATCTATCATTATTTGTTATTATTGCCATGAAACATGTAATATTAAGTAATTAATTAATAAATAAATAAATATATATATATATATATATATATTCTTATTTTTATGTGACCATGTACCACAAAACCAGTCACACGGGTCAATTTTTTTAAATTGAGATTTATACATCAAGGCTGAATAAATAAGCTTTCCATTGATGTGTGGTTTGTTATGATAGGACAATATTTGGCCGAAATACAACTATTTTAAAATCTGGAATCTGAGGGTGCAAAAAAATAGAAACATTGAGAAAATCTCCTTTAAAGTTGTCCATTTGTGTTCATGATTATGCTGCATTCACTCACAAAAATAAATGTTTTCTATATTTACAGTAGGAAATTTACAAAATATCTTCATGGAACATGATCTTTACTTAATATCCTCATGATTTTTGGCATAAAAGAAAAATCGATATTTTTGGCCCATACAATGTATTGTTGGCTATTGCCACAAATATACCTGTACGACTTGTGATCCAGGGTCACATATAATTTATCATAGTTATCAATTTATTTATTTTTTATTTGGCTAGAAATATGTGTGTGTGTGTGTGTGCATATACACAATATAGTGTATTTTAAAACTATGGTATTACCAAAACTCTAAAAAAATATATAGTGTGTGTGCATATACACACACACACACACACACACACCTTTCACCAAATGCCTGTAAATCTAGCAGCTCTGCGTCAAACTCCAGAACCTCAAGTTCACATATGAAATCAGCGCTGCGCTCCTGATACATAAATCCTTCTATTTCAGAACACACAGCGTATCGCTATAGAAACCCAGCGGCTCAGGGCCACTTCTGTCCGTCATTCACAGGCGAGAGATGACCTCACTCTCAAGGAGAAAAAAAGAGATAGAAGAGTCAAGGCGAGCATTTCTGAGGGCAGAGTCTACCAAGGACATTCCACTGTGACTGCATTTCCCCCTTGTGAAACTTCCGTTCACAATACCTGTGCAGGTGAGACGGACAAAGCACCAGGAAGATGTTCGGAGTGATGTCTGGGTACTTGCAGACAGTCAGAGGAAGGGAAAGAGCCGTCACGTACAGCTCAACAGGTGTACAACAACTGTCGCACTTATTCAGTGCTGTCGTACACAGATAAGCCTGTGTGAGTTCAGGTTAGAAATCAGGAAAAATCACACACTATGAAATCCCTGCTAGCTTACTTCTTTCAGGTGTGGTGGGATCATTTGACAGCTTTAGATTCTGAAAGACAGATTCAAATACCATGGTGTCATCAATGATTTTGTAAACCTGTAAAAAGGGGCGACTTAAAGCAGCGTGACTGAACGGGATGAGCTACATCAGTTATTAATCCAGTTATTAGAGAGACAGAGAGAGATTAAGTGTGTGAATTACCTGAGTCTGTGCGTCTCTTAGTATTCGGCAGAGACGCCTCTACTAATAATGAAACTGCAAGTTTATCAGCTTCAAGAACAGCACCGTTATTACCTTGCTAGTGAGAGACGTCATGGAGCTTTTAAGTTGCTAACTATTTTACTGATAAACTCACCAGTTTAAGAGTCCATACATTATGTGTGCGTTTGAGCGGGAGAAAGTGAGAATGTGCTTTCCGTACATAAAATGTCATTTTGTGGCAAAAACATGGGAATAATTTGTCATTTTTATTGTTGACTAGTAGCCTGGGTTTCCCCATTCTGCCTTGAGCGCAGCACGATTTTATTCACGCTGCTAGGCAGCCTGGACACCATGGACCAGATTTTCCCCTCAAAAAGGGAACCAATCACAGAACGGGGAGGGAGCAGCAAGACGATGACGACGTCTATGCGACACACCGAAGCAGTTTGTTTATATCTATGGATCCAACATGGCAGCAGACGCGAAGTTACCTTTCGATGCAGCCTTAGATAGTGTTCTTAGTAGTTTAGAACGCAAGTTTATTTCGTCTTCTTCCTCGTCGAATTTCTGTCGCTCTACATACGTCATCTGGTATAATTGAAACGATTGGCTAGGAGCTACGTACAGGCGCATTTGATAGACATTCGTATAGCGCCCAATAAACGGCTCTGGGCATTCGTAAACCACGCCTCAAATACAAGAAAATGAACATGTGGTTCCCAGACCACGTCTCAATGAGAAGAGGTCTGACGTTAGCCAGGCTAGTTGACTAGATCTATTTGCTTGATCAGTGTCGTTGTGGGTTTTGGTTCTTTTGCTGTTGTCGGCTGTAAGGATCTTTGAAATAACTGATAAAGACCTGCCTGAACTACTGAAGCTGTGCGTTTCCCTGAAAATAACTGCACACCTTAGAACGTTCCTCAACCAATCAGAATCAAGCATTCAACAGCCCCGCCCATTGTATAGCAAAATATAACTACAGCCTTGGCAACTAACTGAAATAAATGCGTTTAAGTACTAGGAACTAAAGTTTAAATACAAAAGCTAAATTACAAAAAAAAATAAAAATACAAAAGCACATAAAATTACAATACATTTAAAATGAAAACATTATTAATAAATACTAAAATAGTATATAAATAATATTAAAATGTTTACACTGCTTTTTATACATGGTTATACCATGGTATTATTCAAAGTAACAGTTTTTGTTTTCATGTTCCATAATAATACCATGATTTTGTTTGAGTACCACATCAATACCATGGTATATGCATCAAATGGTATTACTATAGTACTTTAAAATACACCATAGTACTCAAAGGTACTTTAAAAAACCTGGTACTATTTTGGTCGCAATGGTACTAGATGTCCAAAAAACATATTTTTAAGTACTTGTAAGTTAAGGTATACATCAAACTACCATGGTATTACAATTTTTGTGAGCATGATACCATGGTTATACTGCGTTTAAATACCACACTATATGGATATGGCATACTAACAATCACAGTACTCTCTGTAAGTGTTAATTTCCCAGCAATCAGCGAGTTAGTGCTTATTTAAGTGTAAAAATCATAATGTCTTTAGCACTGCATAAGAAACCAGACACCACATGATCTATCCACTCCATCTGAAGAGCCCTATTGGGCAAAAAAATGTGATCCCTGCAGGCAGCTGGCTCTTTTTTTATGACAGCACAAGTTGCACAGAACTAAAAAGAGATCAAATCCCGTTTGGAGCTTGCATCATATCCAGCCACCAGATTCAGGCAGGCTAAGCGACACACGCATTGCTCCTGGACGCTAAGGACCTAATTGGTTTTGACAGGAGCTTCTTGGAAAAAGATTACTCTGACAGTTCAAGCCGCGGCTTCAGGGAACCTGTAAAGAGGGCGACTTAAAGCAGCGCGACTTGGCAGTAACGTTAGAATGAACAGGATGAACTACATCATACATCATGTGTTGCCGGTGGAACCCCCTGTTAATGGCCTCTGGAAACCCCATGAGAGATTTCATTCAGATAAAACATGAAGGCTCTTCAATGGTTCTTGGGTTCGGCAAAGTTAAACACTTGCTTCCATGAACAACCTTTACCATCCATGGAATCTTTCAATTGCACAAACGGTTCTTTAGATTATTAAAATGTTCTTCACACCATGAATTCTTATTTTTATTTTAAGAGCTATTCACTAGAATGTTTCCTAGTGTTTCCTCTATGGCATTGCTTGATATGAAACCCCTCTTTTAAACCTTTATATTTAAAAGTTAATTTTTCAGATGGCCAAAAAGTTCTCGATGTTCCATTAGGTTCTTGTTCTTCAGATCAAGCGTATTGATTTCAGGGCTGTTTTTCTAAAGACGTAGGGAATAAAAAGTGATTGTGGAACCTAAGAAGGTTCTCTGAGGGAATTAAACGGACACTTTCAGTTGTTGATAATCTAGGACAGTTTTCGAAGCACCAGTTCACAGATGGTTTCTAAAGAACTGAAAGATAAGAAGTTCTCTGAAAAAACTCGAAAGATTCTCATACACTGTTAAAAATAAACTACTCTTTTCAAGCATTTAAAGGAACCTTACAGTGAACAGTTGAAAAAAGAACCATATTTTTCTTTGTCTTAGAGTGAAGAACATTCTAAAAAATTATTTTTTTTCCACTATAAAGAACCTTTTGTGCGATGAAAAGGTTCTATGGATGTGAAAGGTTCTTCATGGAACCACTGATGCTAATTTAACAACAGCTTAAAAGGACCTTAGAACCAATAGGAGTGCATGAAACTAACACTATGATGCTGTTTGAACATTTAGGATGTTCATGAGCTGTCAAACATGCATATGCCCAGTTTAATGTCTTTGATGGATAATCACCTCCGTCCCTGAAATTCGAGCCCTAACCGCAGCTCTATTCCTCTGTCCTGGAGGATATACTGTTGCACCTTTACTTTTTGTTGAAGAAGCAGGACAGATCCAGTGTGGGAGGGCTGTTACACTCGACCCAACCATGGAAACAGAACTGCTCTCGACTGAAACTCTCTGAGGAAGATTACACGCAAATAAAAGTACTCACTTGTTTTTGTCGCTCATGTTGGCTGTATTGTGCGGGTTCTCTTCTGCCAGAGACCCTGTTTCTTCCCCTCACGCTGAGTTAAAAGTGCGTCCGGGCTTCACAAACACTTTCAAAATACGCGCAAGTGCAAATTCGCTCCAAGTTCAGCGTGTCTGGATGCGTAAAAGCAGGAACACATTCAGAGACTCGCTTCTGTTTTATCTGGAGCCAGAGATATTTCACTGCTGCTTCTGCTAACTACGATACATTCAGCCACCCCAGCAGTCATAACGCAACAGGCTCACGAACTCTCTCTGTCCCGTCGGAAAACACTCCACGTTGCGCGTAAACCTGCCCGCGTCGCGTCGCGGTTCTCAGCGCTCGTCTTGAGTCTTGTTCCATATTTAAAGATCTCGCCCTCCTCCAGCGTGACGCAGCAGTGGGAGGATGAGGCGCGAGAGGTCACGCGTGTGAGATGCAACAGCGAATACCTGCATCCTCACACAAACACGGAACACACATGAAAAACACTGAGCTTTAGGGTTAGAGGTTTAAAAAAAAAAAAAAAAAATCTTATATGCTGTCTAACATTACTTTAGCAACTAATTCCTAATAGTCAAAATAATTCATATTAGCCCATACTAATATTCAATACTAGTTACTAGAGCTTTAATGTTGGAAATATTCAGTCAATCAATACTCATTACTAGTATGACTTAAGTATGCTAACTGTATCAATATTATATTATAATATTTGATAATTATTGTTATTAACATACCTTAGATACACTGGCTCCAAAGATGGCTTGGGGAGTCATGTGAAGCGTAATTACTGATATAATATATATATATAGGCCTATATATATATATATATATATATATATATATATATATATATATATATATATATATATATATATATATACTTTTATTTGATTCCACATTACAAGCGAATTTTCGTTAGGAATCAATTTTTTTTTAATAATTCAACAGATTAAAACAAATTTCAGATTTGAAAAAAAAAAAAAGATTTCCAAATAAACATGATTTCTAGAATTGCTGAGATTGAACAGTACTTTGCCAACTGTTTGGCCAAACACACACGCACACGCGCGCACACACACACACACACACACACACACACACACACATTACACACTATATAAATGGCTTTTCCCTGAACAATTACATTTACAAAACAATGATGCCCCTTAAAGGTAAATGTGATTCCTTAAACACCTGATACTGAAATATGAAGTATTTGGTATTGTAGACTTGTTCAACATTTAGCAGAACGTTCTAAAACGTTTAGACAAAAATCCAGGAATGCCATCCAGTTCAAGTTTCAAGATTATGTTTTTGGTAAGAAAAAGTTGTTTTGTACTTAAAATCCTAAGAAATGATTGTCGATGCCTCAGTTCTTATGCATTTTTGACAAGAAGAATTCAAGGAATAGTGTTATTTTTACTGTTCCTAAAGGCCTGTAGAACTACGCCACCAACTGGGCGTTCAGGAGTATAACCACACACCTGTGCACATCACAGCAACCCTCATTATTTACTCACTCACCATCATGCTTGTCCAGCACACAGGCTTGAAATGACAGGAGAAAGAGAGTAAATTATGATTCATTTCATTTTGGGTAAACAATTCCTTTAAAGCCAGACAAATAATCCTTTGAGGCAGAATGGTTGAATATATACACACTACCACTCAAAAGTTTGGGGTCAGCAAGTAAAAGTTTAAAATAATAATAATACTTTTATTCAGCAAGGATGCATTAAATTGCTAAAATAATGTTGTAATGTTACAAAAAATTATATTTCAAATCTTTGAACTTTCTATTAATTAAAGGAGCATGAAGCAGAATATAATGATTTCTGAAGGATCATGTGACACTGAAGACTGGAGTAATGATGCTTTGATCACAGGAATAAATTACAATTTGAAATTTACTGTTTAATGTACATTTGATCAAGTAAATGGAGCCTTGATTATTATGAGAGCATTCTTCGCTCTTTAGAAAAAAATTATAAAAGTAATAGAAATAAAAGTGAGAAATAAAAGTGAAAATTAATATTATTATTTAATTCATAAAGCATAAAAGTAAAAACAATTTACATAAAAACTTTGATAAGTGCTAAATTGACACTACGGTTTCATAGTTTCGAAATGTAAAAAAAATAGACAAAGTTAAATTATTCTGTCCATCAAGCAACATTTCTCATCATAATCACAGGGAGCTCAGAAACTCTTTTACCTGAAAAAAAAAAAAAAAATGAATCAACTTTTAAACAGAAACTGTCCTCATATTTTACTTTATTGCATGTGATGCGTGCATGCATGAAAATAAATTTTGTGTGTGGGTGTGTGTGTGGGGGACTCTAGACTAGAGTATTAATCATGTATAACATGCATTTTCTACAGTACATAATGGTCCCTGTATTGACCCTCATCATAAGACACAACTTCAGTTCTGCCACATTTGAAAAACGTCACAGACTTGCACTCAACACATGCTCTGGGTGATGGATGTATGGGTGTAAGAATGTCATAATGAGGGTGAGTAAATGATGACGACATTCACTTTTGAATTAATTTTTACATGTAAAAACATATTCATAGTGACAACTCAACGCTTCTTCTATGATAACAGACTGAAGTGTGTGTCTGTGTGTGTTGTACCTTCTCAATCATATCCGCACACTTGACCTTGTTGTCTTTAAAATCGTCATCAACATCCAGGGTAAGAACTGGCACTTCCTTCAGATACTCAAAGTCCATACTGCACACATACACACAATGAGGGTACATTATATATATGTATAAATGTGTATGTATGATTGTATTATATATATATATATATATATATATATATATATATATATATATATATATATATATATATATATATATATATATATATATGTGTTTATATTTATATGTTTTATATATTCACTTTTTAAGGATGTAAAATGTAGCGAGATGATAAAAAATGCATTATATATATATAATGCATTTTTTATCATCTCGCTACATTTTACATCCTTAAAAAGTGAATATATAAAACATATAAATATAAAATAATAAATTCCATTCTCTCACATACACACAACTAGTTTATTTGATCAACAATACAGTAAAAACAGTAACATTGTGAAATATTATTACAATTAAAAAAAAAAATGTTTTCTATTTGAATACATGTTAAAATGTAATTTATTCCAGTGATCAAAGCTGAATTTTCAGCATCATTACTCCCGTCTTCAGTGTCACATGATCCTTCAGAAATCATTCTAATATGCTGATTTGGTGCTTAATTATTATTGGTGCACAATTACTAATGGTCCTTATTATTAATGTTAAAAACAGTTTAATATTTTGTGGAATTTTTGATGCATAGAAAGTTCAACAAGATATTTCAATCTTACCCCAAACTTTTGAATGATAGTGAATTATGGTTTCCACAAAAATATTGCTCAGCACATAATAATAATAATAATAATACCGGTAATAATAATTGTTTCTTGAGAATCAAATCATCATAATATAATGATTTCTGAAGGATCATGTGACACTGAAGACTGGAGTAATGATGCTGTAAATTCAGCTTTGATCACAGGAGTAAATTACATGTTGAAATATAAGTGTATCCTGAAGAGGGATTTGTAGGTGGAATGCGTTGATCAACCTTTTTAATGTTTTAATGAATTAGCCCAGGTTTTTTTTAGTTAAACTACGTGAGTGTCTTTACCTCTCATTTATCGAACGAGCACCAGTAGCTACGCATTTATACCCCTGGAGCATATCCAGTTAGCTTGTTTTGGAAGAATACATGTTAAAATGTATTCAAATAGAAAACAGTTATTTTAAACAATATTAATAATTCAACATTTTACTGTATTTTTGATCAGATAAATACAGCCTTGGTGGGCAGAAGAGACTTTTCAACATAACATAAAAAACAAAAATCATAATTATTCCAAATTTTTGACCTGTGGTAAGTGTGTGCGTGTGTGTGTGTGTGTGTGTGTGTGTGTGTGTGTGTGTGTACTTGTACAACTATCTTTGTGAGGACCAGTTTAAATTTTAGACCATTGGAGTGAGGAGGACAAAGAGAGTAAAGTGAGGACATTTTGGCCGGTCCTCACTTTCTGAGAGCCTTTAAAGGCCTGTTTGAGTGTCAAGACTTGGTTTTAGGGATAAGGTTATAATAGGTTAAGGGTAGGTTAAGGGTCGGTTTAGGGTTAGGCGCTTAGTTGTGATCGGTAAGGTTAGGGTAAGCGGCTAGAGATTGCATTGTGTCAATGAATGTCCTCATAAAGATAGATGTACAAGAATGTGTGTGTGTGTGTGACACTAATGGCTTGTGTTTGATACCTCATAGTCCTGTGCTGTAACCAGCACTCATGTTTATAGTGCAGTTTCTCCAGATATTCCAGTGGAATTCCCTGTTCCTCATCTCTTCCTCTCAAATGCAATCGCGCCAAACACCTCTGAAACACAAAAATCACATGGTTTTGTCTTTTTCACAGTAAAGCACACTCACATTACACACTTTCATCACCCCATCTGGGTGAGTGTTCATACCTCTGGTTTCGCCCGTAGGTAAATGATGCCGTCCAGCTCAATGTGCTTCCCAAACTGCTTATGCAGCCAGCTGTGCCAGTCCTGATAGATCGCCCACTCGGTTTCATTCACACACTCACTCTCATAGAGGTTAGAGGCAAAGATGTACCTGCAACACACCAATCATATGATTAAAACAAAAAGCCGATTAGTACATAATAATGGTTGTATAACAATCACAGACTCAGATGCACGTGTCTGGTTTGCCCCAGGGATGTTAGCGGCCTTACTCTGTCATTTACCTGTCACTGTAGACCGATCTCTCGAAGAACTGCACAGGATTCTCCGCCTCTCGGAGTTTCCCATTGGTGGATCTGATCTGCGAGCGGATGCGGCTCATGCAGGCGTAGCTCTGGAAGGTGTACGCCCAGCGCTCGGGCTTCTCGTACATCATCTGCAGCACGTTTCCTCCACTCTTCTGAGAGGTGGTCAACTCCTGAAACAAACACATGCACGTTATATCGGTGCACATTTGTGTTATGCATCTAATATTTGTGCTTCAAATTCTGAACTGAGATAGATAAAATTACAATTAAATAATCATAATTAAATTAGTCAGTTCGGTTAGAATTACTGATCAATGTTATGCCTTATATATATATAAACCTGTATGAGTTTATATAAAATCCTATAAGTATATACAGGTGCTGGTCATAAAATTAGAATATCATCAAAAAGTTGATTTATTTCAAGAATTCAACTTAACAGGTGAAACTAATATATTATATAGACTCATTACATGCAAAGTGAGATATTTCAAGCCTTTATTTGTTATAATTTTGATGATTATGGCTTACAGCTTATGAAACCCACGAAATCAAAATCCCAGAAAATTAGAATATTACATGAAATCACACAGTAATTACACAGTAATCCCATGGTCATTGAACCAGGTTTTGGTTCTTTTGGCAGTGTGGGCCGGTGCAAATCCTGCTGGAAAATGAAGGAAGCATGAAGTGCTCTGAAAATGTCCTGGTAGACGGCTGCGTTGACTCTGGATTTAATAAAGCACAGTGGACCAAAGTCCTCTTTTCTGATGAGAGCAAATTTTGCATCTCATTTGGAAACCAAGGTCCCAGAGTCTGGAGGAAGAATGGAGAGGCACACAATCCAAGATGCTTGAAGTCCAGTGTGAAGTTTCCACAGTCTGTGTTGGTTTGGGGAGCCATGTCATCGGCTGGTGTTGGTCCACTGTGCTGTCCACTCAACGCAGTCGTCTACCAGGACATGTCCAGAGCACTTCATGCTTCCTTCAGCAGACAAGCTTTATGGAGATGCTGACTTCATTTTCCAGCAGGATTTGCACCTGCCCACACTGCCAAAAGAACCAAAACCTGGTTCAGTGACCATGGTATCACTGTGTAATTACTGTGTGATTTCATGTAATATTCTAATTTTCTGAGATTTTGATTCTGTGGGTTTCATAAGCTGTAAGCCATAATCATTAAAATTATAACAAATAAAGACTTGAAATATCTCACTTTGCATGTAATGAGTCTATATAATATATTAGTTTCACCTGTTAAGTTGAATTCTTGAAATAAATCAACTTTTTGATGATATTCTAATTTTATGACCAGCACCTGTAAATATAATCAGCCATAACATTGATCAGTAATTCTAACCGAACTGAGATAGATAAAATTATAATTAAATAATCATAATTAAATTAATCAGTTCGGTTAGAATTACTGATCAATGTTATGGCTGATTATATATATATATATATATATATATACTTATAGGATTTTATATAAACTCATACAGGTTTATATATATTTCAGGCATAACATTGATCAGTAATTATAATAACCAAACTGATAAATTATGATTATTTACACTACAGGTAAATACAATAATAATAATAATTATTATTATTATTAAGATTTTTTATGTTTTTGAAAGAAGTCTTGCTCAAAGATGTATTTACAGTATATACAGTAAAAACAGTAATATTGTGAAATATTTTAAAATGCAATTTATTCATTTGATGCAAAGCTGAATGTGTCATATGCCTTCTAATTTTTAATGTCATAACATAAATATTCTTTCAAAAATCTTAATTATTTCAAGATACTCAGACACACATATTCAATTTGATTGAAAAATTGTATAACAACACATATTAAATATATATTACACCCAGCACAAAACACTAGTCCAAAACCTATATCAGAACACTCTTAATTACTATTACTACTGTACACAAAACAAAACAAAATACATCCTGGGATGTAACATTATATTATAGGGTTAATGGATTTTTTAAGTGATCTTTTACAGTGTGAATAATCTGTCACAGAAAGTAGGGGACAGTGGCATTTGCAGACAAACCTGCTAAAATAGGTTTAAGTGACACTTCAGTATTGGGTCAAATGCCATTAATGTCCACTGTGAGTCATAGAAACAGCCACTAACATAAAGACCAGCTTCTCGACACGTTTGAAAGAGACAAGGACCCTCCTCCAACTCTCCGACTGAAAACATGAATTCAATTAAGATGTAATTGACTTAACACTATATTTATCAGTGGTAGTGAGTGTGTGAGAAGGCATCTGTTCTGCTTGAGTGCTCAGCTGTTGAGGACTCAACCATCTGCCAGTGTTTGCCAGAGCCGTTTCCAGGATCACAGGCCTATTTGTCATACATGTCATAAACAAGTAACGGACAGTGACCACACACAATATTTGGACGCTTTGTCTGAATGTCATAACATTAGACAACAAAACATCCAACCAAGTGCCATCTTCACTCAGAACTGACCCAGAAAACTACTTTTAGTAAAATGTTTTTGTTTTAAACGTGTTTGTTCTGTTTCATTAAAACAAATGCCTCTTGTTTAAACATTTTGTTATCTAAAGCCAAGACATGTGTGCATATTTTCAGGGTGAATTGATGAGTTAGTTACTTACTATGGCAGTTTCTTATCAATGGCAATCTATATTTGTAAGATATAATTATATTTTTATATTACCTTATACAATAATGTACAGTACAGGCCAAAAGTTTGGAAACATTACTATTTTTAATGTTTTTGAAAGAAGTTTCTTCTGCTCATCAAGCCTGGATTTATTTGATCAAAAATGTAATATTGTGATATATTATTACAATTTTAAAATAATTGGTTTTCAATTTATTATACTTTAAATTATAATTTATTTCTGTGATGCAAAGCTGAATTTTCAGGATCATTACTCCAGTCTATCACATGATCCTTCAGAAATCATCCTAATATTGTGATTTATTATGAGTGTTGGAAACAGTTCTGCTGCCTAATATATTTGATGAATAAAAGGTTAAAAAGAACTGCATTTATTCAAAATAAAAAAATATTTTCTAATAATATAAATCTTCTTTACTATCACTTTTTATCAATTTAACACATCCTTGCTGAATAAAAGTATTGATTTATTTAAAAAAAAGAAAGAAAAAAATTACTGACCCCAAATTACTGACCAGTAGTGTATATTGTTGTTACAAAAGATTTCTATTTTTTATTTATTTTATTTTTTTAACTTTTTATTCATCAAAGTATCCTAAAAAAGTATCACAGGTTATGAAAAAATATTAAGCAGCACAACTGTTTCCAACTTTGATAATGAATCATCATATTAGAATGATTTCTAAAGGATCATGTGATAGACTGGAGTAATGATCCTGAAAATTCAGCTTTGCATCACAGAAATAAATGATAATTTAAAGTATAATAAATTGAAAACCAATTATTTTAAATTGTAATAATATATCACAATATTACATTTTTTTTCTTTCAAAAACATTAAAAACAGTAATGTTTCCAAACTTTTGGCCTGTACTGTATATTTCTATCAGTTATTTCTGTACCTCATGGTCGTTGTGATGAGTTTGTACATTGCACCACCTAGCGATGGGTTCCGGTACTACCTCCCATTCTCTGTCATGCTCCTCCAGCAAGCGAACAAAAGTGGATTTACCCGCCGCTAGAACAGGACAATAACAGATAAAAATCATATTTAAAGAATACGACTGGAATAAACGACAGAAACCTCATATACAACAGTCAAATAACCACTCATAACCTGCGCTTTTAGGCGGAAACTAGATGTTTAAAACGAATATTCACAATCACAACCCAACTTTCGCTGCACGATTCTTAGATTTTAACAGCAATTTTTTTGTTAATTTTTAAGAGAGACAAAGTCGAAATATACACACAAACAAATATTTAATGTGACTAGAAATCTCATAACCGGAAGTGTTCGCCAATGTCAATGTCGTTTTGAAAGTGTATAAAAATTTATAAACATAAAATGTATTTTTCTTCACAAGTCAGACCACTAATTTCATAAGCCACAATCTATGCAAGCTCATGTATAAGTTATAAAAACTGGATTTGTAGCATTCAATAGTTATGTTCAGTCCAGCAATTAAATATGATTTACAGTACTAACAAATACAATGAATGACTTACCAATGTTGCCTTCAACTGAGATGCGTTTCAATATTTTCTCCAGACTGTCATCCAGAGGACTGGGACAGACTCTTTTGGCTGTTGGAGACATTTTATTTTTTATCCAGCAATGCAGAAATGTGCATTAACACTCGGTTCAGTTACAGTCAGTTAGTAAGTTACCCGGAAAACAGACGGGACGTTAAATTCTGGCGCTCAAACGGCAGAGCCTTCCACCGGAAACAGCTGCTTTCAAACCACACGACATATGCTTGACATAACACTTGTTTTTTTGTTTTTGTTTTAAACGACATTCATTATTAAATTAAAAATACGCATTTTCACCTGAGAACGAATGACTGTATAAAAAAAAAAAAAAGTAAATAAAAAAAATAAATAGTAATTTATAAAAACAAGTCTACAACACTGTTGATTCCTGTACATATTAAAATAAATAAAGATATAAAATCACAAAATAAATAAATACAACGTGTTTAGAGAAGGGTTTTATTTGCTCTAGTATGTACAGCAAAAATATCATAACATCAGTTAGTGATATCGTTTTATTAATGTAAACTACAACAATATCAGGAAATCGATTTAAAGGGATTGTTCACCCAAAAAATGAAAGTTTTGTCATTATTCACTCACTTTCATGTTGTTCCAAACCTGAATGAGTTTCTTTCTTCTGCTGGACACAAAAAGATATACTATTGACTTCCATAGTGTGTGTGTGTGTGGGGGGGGGGGGGGGGGGGGTGTACTATGGAAGTCAATGGGGTCCATTAACTGTCTGGGGGGGGGGGTGTACTATGGAAGTCAATGGGGTCCATTAACTGTCTGGGGGGGGGGGTGTACTATGGAAGTCAATGGGGTCCATTAACTGTCTGGTTACCAACATTCTTCAAATGATCATCTTTTGTGTTTAACAGAAGAAAAAACTCACACAGGTTTGGAACAACTTGAGGGTGAGTAAATTATGACAATTTTCATTTTTTGGCTGAACTATCCCTTTAATGTCTGAGGCAGCTCGCATATTTACATATCTAATCTTACCCTAACTATTTTACAATTCAGGGAAAATATATTCTCATTTCAGTGACAAAAATCTCTCTATAAATACTTCAAATATGTCCAATATTAATCAGCAGCTGGCACTTTTACACTACGGCATAGTTCAAACCGTCAGAATTAAAATGATTACATTCGTGAAACAATATGAATTCTTCAACTTCAAAATGTCCAAAGCAACAAATCTTAAACTAACAAACGGATTTCTAACACACATTTATAAAAGTGGTAGTAGAAGAACAGAGATGAAAAAAGGGTTAAAATGGAAGTAGAGAAGAAAATTCCACAGTCACACACTAACTTCATTTCTCAATATCAAACCCTAACAACTCAAAACAACCAAACCATAAAGCGAAATTCACCCGACACACTGAATATTTCAGAATACAAGTGTATTTCAAATGGGTGTCATGCGAAGGAAACCAATCAAAGTTTGGCAACCGAGTTGTACGAATGCAAAACTTAAACTTCAATGGTTGTTGCTTGTGCAAAACAAATGTCTAATCAGACAGCCGTTATCATACATTTCTCGTTTCTCTGACGCACGGCATAAAGTAGCAACTCCAGCATGCACAATTCATATTTCGGTATTCAAAACACAGCTAAAATAAACCTTCATAGTGACCGATATTAAATCCACAGACCAGACAGAGATCATGAACGAACAGGCTCGATAAATCTCTGATATAAACAATTTTGTCCAATAATATGAATAAGGACAAATAACAAGAGCTTCATTGCATAGGAAAATATCCATTTAACTCTATCTTTCTGTTGTCAGCATTACAGGCATTGAAGATTCAAACACCCTTTAAACATTCACACTAGCCGAAGCGAGCGAATCACCCATTGGCTGCTTTAACGTGGCACAGGCACCATGCAAACACGTACTTAGTTCAATTCTCATGGGTTAAAATCCCTCCCGTTCAGTGACCAAACTAAACAATGTGAAGGACTTGAGAAACTAAAAATCATATATAGCCATTTCACCCAGGCATCATTTTGTCATCAACTGCCACACATCAGGTGAACAGGATTGATTCATGTACAGATATTAGTATTGTGCTGATCCTGTACTTTCACTACACTAGGCCTAGCAGTGTTGTGTGGTTAAAATCATCTGTACAAAGCAAAAGAGAGACGGGAGAGTCAGAAGAGAGAGCAGGATCTTTTTTTTTCTTCATTCTTAACTTCTTTTCTCAGTTTATCTGTCTTTTGTTGTGAGTTTCTCAATGAGCTCTTGAAGAGGCGCCAGCTCCTTACGGTCGATCAAGTTAAACTCCTGAAAACACACAAAATAAGCACCGTTTATTTTAAATTCAGGAACATCAACACTACAATCAAGTTCAGAAGTTTGGAGTCTAAGATTTTTGTAATCATTTTAAAAGAAGTCTCTTCTCACCAAAACTGCATTTATTTGATCAAAAATACATTAAAAACAGCAATATTGTGTGAAACTGTTTTCAATACGAATATTATTCCAGTGATCAAAGCTGCCAGTCTTCAGTGTCACATGATCCTTCAGAAATCATTCTAATATGATTATTTGCTGCTCAAGAAACATTTCTCATTATTATTATCAATGTTGATAACAGTTGTGCTGCTTCATATGTTTGAGGAAACCATGATACATTCATTAAAGAATTGAAAGTTCAAAAGAACAGCATTTATTTGAAATAGAAATATTTTGTAACATTATAAATTAATTTACTGATTACTTTTGATACATTTGGGCCCGGTTTCACAGACAGGGCTTAGACTAAGCCAGGATTAGACCATAGATCAATTAGGACATTTAAGTAATTTTTATAAACATGCTTAGAAAAAAACATTACCGATGTGCATCTTAAAACTAAAAAGGCACTGATATATTTTTAAGATCAGTCAGTGCAAGTTTATTTCAGTGGAAACAGCTCAGACTTACATTTTAGTCTAGGACTAGTCTTAAGCCCTGTCTGTGAAACCAGGGGTATATGTTTGATTTAAAGTATTCATTTCTTTCAAAAATAAATAAATACAAACTCAAAAACTAAGCAACTCTTTTAACATTTATCACTTGAGTAAACTATAATTTTACTGGCAACTACATTATGTCATATAAATTTAAATCTGAGCGGCTCTCACTGCAGTTAGATAAGCAATGCAACAGCTAAAACATAATTTCTAACCATCATAAAACTGTTTTTAAAAAACATGAGCGGTATTTAGAAGTGCTTAGTGTTCAAAGCTGTTGTAAAACCATATACGCACACACAGGTCACTCCATATAATTTGAAAACTATATTAAATGCAGCAAGTTGCTTAAAATGTATAAAGCCTACAATCAGACTATAGCAATGTTTACATCCACCTATTTTTATGCGCATTTTTGGATATCGCGTCAAAAAACGGTGGACGAAAAATGCGCATTAATTCTAAAATGCGCATAATGCTCGTCTGAGTCAGATAATTGTTTTATCTGATAAGAAAACATGCGCATAAATTACAATGCAAACACATTTACCAAATAAATTCCTCGATGCGCATTAAAAAAGAAATGGGATGAAATAACTGGACTAACCAGCATCTGAAATGCTGTTTTGGTTGTTCTGAAAGGCCCGAGCAAAGTCTGTCATTAAAGTGGTTCGGTAGAATTACCTTCCAGAACTCTTTTACACGACTGTGTTCCCAAACATTATATTATTACATACAGTGGCTTCTCCTACTTTTCATAGTGATATTTAGTTTATCAGGAAGTGATGATTTTGTTCTTGACTCACTGGACAGAAACGGTGCTTTATTTGCAAATGTTTTATGCGACATCTTGCGCATAAGTTAATTTCACAACTTTGGACGGAAACTTAGATTTTGATTGGCAGTGAAATGGTTCATTTGGATTTTTAACTGATATCTTTTGTCATACTGCAGTAGTTGCCATATAAAAAAAGCTGTCAGTCACTTTAGGCCGTGATTTTGACTCTGAACAGCCTCTTTCATCATTTTAGGATGTTTATAATAAGTATAAAACAGTGACAGCACCTGTACAAAGAAGATGAAGTGTTTGAAAGACGTGTTGAGGTGAGCTTCCTCCTGAAGCTGCATGACCGCGTCAAAGTGCTGATGATAAATATGGGCATAAACTCTGAACAAACGCTTCAGAATAGTCTTGGCCACAGACATGAAGTTCTTGGGGAAGGGAACACCTGGAAATGGATAGAGTTCACATTAACTTTGTGCAAAACAATTTGTTGAAATACTGATACATAAGTTCCACCATATTTATATGGCTAAGTATGGCTACTGCTAACATGTGCAGTGTGAATGTCTACAGGTTACCTATTTTAGAAGGAAACAGGGTCTCGTCATCCAGCTGGTCTTGAACCCACGTCATCAGATAGTCGATGTACTTGGGAGCAGAGCACTTGATAGGCTTCTTAATGTTGGTCCCATCTGCCCAATGATACTCGTATCTAAAGGAAAAGAGATGGGTGAAGCAGCAGAGACGGACCCAGTCATTCTTCACTGTCCAAACACACTCACTTTGGTCCCGCGGACATGACGGGGCAGCTGTCCTCCGAGCAGAAATCTGTGATGGTGCCGTACAGCATGTTAATCTGGTTAAAGAAATCCACCGCTGTGGAAACAACCAAACAAAAACATGCAACTTCATTTTTTTCTCTATAATTTATCTGTAATGCATCATTAGAATGGTTGGAATGAATGTGATGTTATTTCCATCAAGAGGTGCATCAATTTTTGGTCAAGATCTTGTATTGTTAATGCAAGAGTCCAGCTCTCTGTAAAGTCTCCTCCAGCACATCCCAAACACTTTCAATGAGTTTAAGATCTGAACTCAGAGGAGCCGATTCATGTGTGGAAATGATTCTTCATGTTCCTCCTAACCATTCTTTCACAATCTGAGTCTGATGAATCTTGACATTGTCATCCTGGAATATGGCCATGATGTGTTTTCCTACATGGTTGTTTAAGAAATGAAAAGCTACACACTCCATCAGTTAGGGTTAGAAGAACTGTTGTCAAACATATAACATGTAGAAACATCATAATCACTGCGATAATGATTAGGGGTGTAACGATACCCTAATTTCACGATTCGATACATATCACGATACGATATTATTGCGATACTCCAAGACATATGATAAAAGGTTAAGAAAAAATTTATTGTTGATTAAATGCTAAATTTGATATAACATTGTGGGTGTAAATGAATAGGCTTGGACAATGGTGACACCAGAATAAATATATTCATGATTCTGAACCTGAAAATGCAGAATTATTTTAGACGAATATGCTTGCACTCTGTCACTGGCTAGATATATTTAAAATAATGTAGGCCACTTTTTACTGGTAACATAAGACTTATAACATAAGCATTATCAGGACCCACTAATATTCCCCCATTATTATACATTATATTCAACATAATATATTGTAGTTTAATGTAGTATTGACTCTGAAAACTTCAAGTTTTTCTCACAGGGTAAATTGTATTTTGTGTGAACTATCCACGATACATATTGTTGCATTTTTGTACTGCGATATATTGTGACACGATATATTGTTACACCCCTAATAATGATCCAATCATAGACTCTTAAGCATTTGCCTATTTAACTCCAAACAGTGATTTTTTTTTTTGGGGGGGGGGGGGGGGGGGGGGCAGACAGTGTATATTAATGAATTATCTTACTTGGTTGAACATTTATATTTATTATAAATTGGTATCAGTACAGACACAAACTAAATACATTATGAATGTCATATAAATGTTGAAACAACTTTTCACTCTATTTGTTACACTGATCGTGCTAATTTTTCTATACCAATGTTACAAATTGCAAAAGAATGCAAAAGAGCAGCATTTTTAGTATTAGTCTCAGACTTCGGGCTTGTACTGTATGTGTGTGTGTGTAAAAATGTTGGGGGAGGTGTGTTAGTAATTCAGCAATGTACACAGCGTCTCTCGAGAGTCGAGACTGACTAGGAGATCAGTCATGACAGGATGGGTCAGGCTTGGTGTCATCAATAGGTCAAGGGTCAAAGCTTTTAAGAAGAAAATGAGAAAAGCAAACGAACACAGAGAGAGAAACATCTGCAGTAACAAACCACACTAGAAACAGAAGGAACGATTCAATTTGAGGATGTGTGTGAGGGCATAATTAATAAATATGACAGCACTCTTGACTCTTACTGTTGACAGCCACCCATTCATTCAGATCTTCTCCGTCAGGAAGCATGACGGCCATGCGCAGGTTCCCGCTTCCCAGCGTGGCTTCAGCGTGTTTGAGCAGCTCATACTGATGAGAACCTTCTGGAATATTCTTCTTCGGCTTAAACGTCTTAGACGAACGATTCCCGCTGGAGGAGATGGAACAAAAAAAGGCAATTAATGAATGTCGAAATAGGCTATACGACATACCACATAATCAGGATTGTAGAAGCACGTGTGTGTGTGTGTGTGTTACATATTTCTCATCTTAAGACACAGACATCCAGTTTATCTGGTTCCCATTAAATGAATGCACACGCCAATCAGCATTTTTTATCATTCAAATCTCAAGACAACACAATGGCAATGACTGTCACATGTCTGTCCTTGTTCTTAACTTCTCTTAAATCACATGCTTCCGACGAACCATCACAAGAGCTTCAGGAGATTTTCCAAATGCAATCATTCTCAGCTGTTTTGAGGAAGCTGGTTTTCTTATGATAAACTTCTCTAATGGCTCCAGACAACCTTATCAGTAAATGAAATTTCAGATGCATCATAACAAACAAGATCCTCCCAGGACTGAGATTGAGACATACTGATTTCCTCACTCTCTTACTAAAGATGTAAACATGTTCTTTAAAGTAATTACAGAGAAAGCAAATACCCCCCCCTTCCCTCCCAAAAAGATATGATTAGATTGAATTAAACAGCATTTCTGGCGGATAAAACACATTAACTTCTTGTTTACACTCTTAAGGAGATTCATATGGCAGGTGCAGCATCATGCACTGCCTGATAACAATTAAAACTGCATTGCATTTCAAGCTATTTCATCAAATGCTCTGCTTCTCAGCATACAACATATTTTCAGAGGATGTTTTCCAACTTTGAATGCATCACAGGCTCTGGACACAATGCAACTCTCTGACCTCTGAAACAAGTGACAAGACACACAACGTGCTTTTTGAACAGCACAGTGTGAAACAAACATGCATTACATAAGATCTGCCCCCCTTCAGCCCAGCACATCAGAGAGGCAAGAAACCGGTGCCAATGTGCCAGAATTGGGTTAATCTCGATGCTGAGGCATTCGCGTGAAAACATATCACATTTTAGCACAGCTGTCAGGATGAAATACTGACACATTAAACGATCAACACGCGCAGAACTGAAGTCAGCTCGGTCCAATAAAACTCAAACAGCTCTTTAGCAAGACAAGCTAAAGGAGTAAATTGGTATTACTCTATAAATAATCATCTCAATCATAGAGTCAAACTCACAATAAGAAGCTCATCTTGTCCTGTCTGGCCGGTTCAGAGTTCTGCTGCCGGTCCCGGTTCGAGGTTCTGGTTCGTGTAGTGCAGAGACACCTGCAACAAACTTGCCACCGCCGCTGTGGATGCTCTCGTCTGATTTGTAGATCTGTAAGTCAGGTCACTTTTGAGTTTAAACAGGGTGGATGCCGACATATGTTTTGGAGATCTGTGTTTACGCCATCCACAACATATCGCGATGGTTCGGATCGCTGACGTCAGCCTTTTTTTCTGATTGTGAGTTTATTTTTTATTTTAACGTATTTTTTTATTTAATGTTATTGTTTCATTGTTGATTATTTAAACTGGTAGACTTGTTAGTCGTCAGATAGATTATTCCAGACATACAATCCCTTATACATTTCAAGGGTAGGCTATATTAGAGATATATGCTGGTTTTATCTATATACAGTATATCTCTATATATCTCTGTATTGTGTTTTTGGCCTGTCTTTAACACTTTTTGTTGTGGCTTGATCTCATAATCATGTAGCCTGTATTATTATTATTATTATTATAATTAAATATTTAGAAGTTTTTACCATCACATTCACAACTTTAATATAGTTTTTAGTCTAATAATAATATACAATAATAATAATAATATATAGCTGCAAGCATCAATTAACAGGGTTCATATGGTCCAAGACCCTTGGGGTCTAGGCTGACCCGAAATGTAAGGCTGAGACCAGAACACATACACATACAAACATACACACAGAAATTAAAGGGTTAAACTATAACACTCAATACACATTAAGCATGCTTACACACACATTTTTTTGTAAATAGACATTGATATTGATAAATAAATGACAGGTAACAAAATGCTTACAGCAAGTCTCCTCTACATAACACCATTTTCAGGTTTCATTGTAATCATAGGTGGCATAATTGTAAAAACTGATACCTCGGTACAAATGAAGTGGTGATCTTTAACAAATTCACAATTTTCACACACACAAATACACACACGCAAACACTTTTTTGTTGCAGATAAAGATGTTTGAAATAAATGAAAGGTAAGAAAATGCTTAGTTCTCCCATTTATAACACCATTTTCAGGTCTCACTGTATATGATGCAAAAACTGATACCTAATCTGAAGTACAAATGACGAGGTAAACTTTGACAAAATGTGATTTGGAATTATATTATAATGATTTTATAATGTCTAAATATGAATCAAAAAGCAAAACCTATTAGTGAGCAGAATGAGCCAAGTGGTCCTCCGTGTAATTATAATGTTATAATGGCAATTTTCGGGAATTTACCACAGGAATATAGTCATTTTCACCTTATTAACTGTTATAGAGGCAACTAGGGAATCACAGTGCTAAAAACAAACAAAAAAACGTTTTGTTAAACTTTTGATAAGTCATTTATTTAAAAATATAAATGTTTCCAATAAGGTCAAAACGACAACATAAAATATGGCACCTCAGATCACATCTTTTTCAGAGTTTCATGTGAACCACATTCACAGCCGAAGCACAACCAAAACAATGTTCTTCCGCAAGACGCATACAGTTTTATTTAGATGGCCTAAAGTTACATAGTGTAGCTTTAAAGAACAGCATATAAAAGGCCACTCTTTTACTGCAAACAACATCAATATATCATTTTGTAACTAATAATGAACTACTCAAACTACTGTTCTTCCAGTTGTTAACCAGATTGGTCCTATAATATGTGAGTAAAATCAGTTTTATATTTCATTCACACATGAAAACATAAAATACTTCATTATTCAGTCTTAATTGCAGTACAGAGACACTCTGTGTTAAAAAAACAAAACATGATTGTGTGTTTAGCAGACTTGTTTGTCTACTGATAAGACTTAATTTAATATAGGATCTATAAGGCTTACATATTAATACGAATCATTCTCGCAATCTAGGTATAACAATAATAATAAAAGAAACCTAGAAGGTGATTTTAAAATCATTTTGTCAAGATTTTTTAGAGTGGTCTGGCAACTGTGGATATAATTGATATTCCTGATATGGAGGAGGATCTGATGAGTCAGACTGATGAGAAACTGAAGGACCAAATTGACCAGGAGGACCAACGTAACTAGGAGGAGCAAACTGATCCAGTGGTCCAGGGAAAGCAGGAGCAGGAAACGGACTCAGAGGAGGTCTGTGGTAGCCGGAGGCACCAAACTGACCAGGTGGGGCAGATGGAGGCACATGAAGTGGGCTGGGGTTCACATTGCCTCCTGGTGGTTGATTCCAGACTCCAAAATCACTGTTTGTAGCACTTTTTGCACCTGGTACAGACTGAAGAGGAAGAACCACTACTGGGAATTTGATCTCCGGGTCTGAGGCAAACGGCACATCCAGGTAGACCTAGACACAAAGCACACATATTAAAACAAGAAAGTTATTAATATCTGTGTAGAACACACAGTGATGCCAATCTAATGTATTTGTTCACTTTATTGTGATGATTGTCTCTGTGTCTTTGCTTTAGATGCTGAAACTCACCCTGAGTCTGTACTCAACATTGATGACCTTACAGTTTAGGATAGAGATGGTAAGGCTTGGAGGAATGGACAGCACTTTTGTGACCTTGTTCTTTGAGTGCGGCTCAATGGTTTCTCCTTCCTCTTTGACAAGGTCATGTTTGTGAATTTTTCTCCTTCCTTTGGCGAAAAAACTGTGTTTTTCGTAAAGACAGTATTTTGGCTTGATTGCACGGGATGAATTGTTCTGAACTTCAGTCAAAACTTTCAAGCCCTCTCCTGTAGTGAGACACAGTAAGACACAATTAGGTAAATTGAACATACTTGATAAAATATCACAAGAAACTATAACTATAAGCCTCTTAATTCAGAATCATGTTACATATAAAAATACACAATTAAAAAAGTATAAAAGAAAACTGTACTGATAACATTATGATTGTGTGCAGAGCTTGACATTAACACCCATTGATTTTTAGCTACATATCAATACAGAAATCTCTGAAACACTTCCAATATTCATTTTCTGCAGTAGATACATGATACCAGCTGCGCTTTCTCTCTCTCTCTCTCTCATCTCTCCGACAGCGAGTGACACACAAACCCTCCTCCGCCTCTCAGTATTGAATCGAGTTATTTTTCACTGCTTATTGCAGTAAAAACAATCAAATACACACAAAATAATGGCAAAATGCTGGTCTTGGTGAGTCACGTAAACACAGTCTGTTATGTTTTAAGTGAACGTGAACAGTGAACAGTTGATAAAGAAATGCATGTGTAACAGTATAATGGATCCGTGTCTTAAAGTGACAGCAGCCTAATAAACCTGCTGCCAAATTAAGAGATACTAATAAAAATATCTATATGGCAGTTTTTCCCTTTGGTATTGATGTCAAAATTGTGGCCAGTGAAAATGCTGAGTGGCTTTGGAAAACCACTAAACACAGTGGCTGGTAAGCAAAAAAGTTAATGTCAAGCCCTGATTGTATGTATAACAAAAATATGATTTCCACAAGAAGTCTATGAAGCCCTGCATTGGGGGAAAACCAAACAAAACAAAAACAAGTAGAACCAGTTGTACAAGTGATGCGTGGGTTATGATGGACTTATGGTTGAAATGTGTTATGAAATGTGTAACTTCCTTATAAATTATTACAATAGCTGATCTGAAAAGACGACATTTGTTGTCTTAATCTACTTGCTTACTTATGATTACACAGAGAGTAAACAAGAAAATCATGGAAATTGTCCATCCACCACTCGCCTACTCCACAGAGCTGTTTGATATTTGCAATTTTATATACATTTCATCTCCTTACAAAGATACAGAAATGGTTGTGTCTACAAAACTCAAACTTTGAGTTTATTGACAAATAGATAACATGAACACTGCTGAGATGTTATAATAAGAACTATCATTTTACCGAGGTAGTATCCCATTTTCTCAGTGCTTATGTCCATGGAGACATTCCCAGAGGAGAGTTTTATTTTTTTGTCTTTGCTTCCATACTGAGGCACCTAAACAAGACAAAACGTGTAAAACAGAGGTGACTGAACCCCAAAATAGAGTAGAGGAATGTATAGTATAGATTAGAAAGACAATACATGGGATTTTAGTCATAATCTCACCATTAGTTCAGGACTGGACACAACATGACTGGAGACATAGTGAAACTCTGCTTTGGCTTTGCTAGAAACACGCATTGATCGGGATAATTTTGTCTCCAAAGTGTAGGCAATTTTTCCAATTGCACATTTGAAGGTTGGTGCACTCTAAAAACTGCTGGGTTAAAAAATAACCCAACCTTAACCACACCGCTGGGTCACTATTGGACAGAACACGCGCTGGGTTGGTTTGACCCAAGTGCTGGGTTTTACCATTTAACCCATATTTCTGGGTCATTCATTTGACTCAACCAGTGGGTGAAATTAACCCTCTTGCTGGGTTAAGTCTTACTCATGTGCTGGGTTATTTCTTGTCTCATTGCCTTAATAAAATTAGTAACAAATATTTGTTATATTACGAATGTAAAATAATTATTATCTCTGTAATACAATAAACCAGAGAGGCCACAGTATATGTGATTTCAATCTCATTTAATTTTTTTTTAATTTTATACATTTCTTTAATACTTCTCGTTATTGAATACAAATGTTAATCAATGTCAAAGGTCTGACATGTCCCCCTCATTTCATCCCTGAGGCACAGAATGTGCAGCAATTCACCAGTCATCTCATTTTGTAAATATTCAACCATGTTGGTCCTCACCTGTTGATTACACAAGTCAAGTAGAGTCATCTTTAATTATATAGCACTTTTTACAATACAGATTGTATCAAAGCAGCTTCACAGTAATACTGTAACATGAAAATAATACAACAAAGTTTGTTTCTAGAAGAAAATTGCATCATCGTCCACCTTAAGGCAAATCAATAATATTGTATATTAAATGTCCCCAACTAAGCAAGCCAAAAGCCAAGGCAACAGTGGCAAGGAACCAAAACTCCATCAGGAGACAGAATGGAGAAAAAAACCTTGGGAGAAACCAGGCTCAGTCGTTCAGTTCTCCTCTGGCAATCGAGCGAACAGTGTATGATTATGATTCAGGCAGCATTACAGGTCAGAGGTCAGATTGAATAAGAAAATTCAGAATATTTATCCAGTTCCATCTGGTTGGAAGTCGGAGTCATCACACGGGTATGGAGACGAGTTTGTTGAGGATCAGTCGTGTCGATGAGATGAGGCCTTCACAGGGCTGATGAGGCTGGCCCTTCAGGGATGCGTCATGGATGGGTCCAGGCGCAGGTCCACCTTCTGATCTGGATATGGCCTGGATCCGGCTGACTTCAGTAAACTTTAGAATGAACAGAAAGACAAAAATTAGCATAGATGCCATTCTTCTTATTAAATAATGAGTACATCAGGTGTTATAGGAAAGTGTCCCCGGTTCCGGCTGACCTATGCAGCCTAATAATCATTTAACTGATTTGAATAATAGAAATGTATAATGTTCTATATGAATGCCAGGTAAAAGATATGCGTTTTAGTTTAGATTTAAACTGACAGAGTGTGTCTGCTTCCCAGACAATCACTTAGAGTGTTGCAATAAAACTGACATGCAAGTTAAGTTTTTTTTGTGGAAGTATCAATTTATTATTGAATATGCAATTAAAATATTGCAAACATTAAATGACCAAATGTGAAAAACAAACAAAATGTGTATTCAGTATTTGCAAACTGAATTATAGTAATAGTAATAAAAGAGTAATTTGGACAAATATTATCAACATTAAGGCATTCAAATAAAACATTACTTTATTAAAAGTAAAATATTACTGTAATGTTGATAGTGTCTTTAACGTTAAAACTCACAAACCCACAAAGCTGCTCGGTAATCTCCTGACTGGCGCTGATGATCGCCTCGTTTAGATGTTACACACAATAAAATACTTCGGGTAGGCTATCATGTAAGTTTGCATTTTTTAAGTTTTAAATATTGACGATCATTCGTTCAACTAAACGGGTATCATTTTCTTCTCAAAACTGACGCCTGTCCATTTATTTCTCCTTTCCTCAGTCGCTGTATATAAAGATTGCAAGTCATAACCTACATAATAAAAACTAGGCTATATCAAGCTCTTGAAAGCCTTTTTTTGGCAGAAACGATGGTTCGAGACATTACAGAAAACACACGCAGACTGTGCTGGAACTTACCTCAGTCACTTCTTCTGACGAGTATTTCTAAAACTACGCCAGCAGACTTTTCACTCACAACTCTCTAGCTAGCCTACATAAGAGACTCATTTCCCGCTGATTTTACGTGCGAGCCCTGTGAGGAAAGTGCGCGTATGGATTTCATACAAAACGCTTATCTCACTTTTAAATACGTAACGTCCACAATGAATAGGCCTACGATAATTACATGATGAATTTAGAATTTAAACTGCATATTTCAAAAAGGCTGCTGACATAGCTGGTTTAATTTCAACTAAGGATTTAACGTGGCATTTTGTCAAAAATTCTAATCGGCTAGCTGTGGCTATTTAATGTTTCACAGAAATAAATAGTTACCCCTCACACTTCCATATCAAAGACTATGTTGAACAGTGAAATTAGCTTGGTGCTACCACCACAACTTATTAAAAATATAGGTAAACATTCATATTAACTTACCATAAAACACTGCCTGCTCCGAGTGGCGTGCTCCTCGAGTCAGAAGTGAAGAATCCAGAAAGTTCCGCAAAGAATGAAAAAAGTAACCAGTTGCTGGGTCAAAATAACCCAACCAGTGGTTTATTTGTGAATGACCCCCTTACAACTCATTTGACCCAGCATGATCAACCCAATAATGTGTTTACAGTACCCCAAACAGCCCAACTTTTTGACCCAGCACAGTCAACCCAACAATTTGTTTACAGAAACAACCCAGCATTTTTTTGAGTGTGGGAAATGTCTATAAGAAAATTATGCCATGTATAAATATAGAAATTCAATGGTGATTCGCACTCAGAATTCAGCGTTTGTCTGTTGTTTTATTTTACACAAGTGGAAAAGCGTGTGTAAATACAGAGTAATTGTACAGCAGAAAGTAAAGTCTCATTCAAAGGCTGAAAATCTTGAGAAAAGAAATATTGGCAAAAGTAAAATGTTCTATTTTATTAAAAGTACACTAACTTTTGGCCCTCTGGCGGTTAAAAAACAAAACTGTTTCCATTTTGCAGAAGAACATTGTTTTGGTTGTGCTTTGGCGCTGTGTGACTGTTGATGAATATGGTTATTCTACTGCTCATAAAACATTCACTACACATCTCCGAAAAGCCGAACTAATGTTGATTCTTGTTTTATTACGAGCTCTGTCGCGTTCTATTTTGCAGACAAACTCTGCTCTATTCAATTTTTTTTAGGTTTTTTTTTACAGGAGATTCCCCGGAGGTTTGAGATTTAACTGCTCCATGTCAACATTTCTCACTCGTTGTGAAACTAACCTCTGCCACTCACATACCAGACACGCGTCAAAGTAGCCGGAGCAACTTTTCTTTATTTATGGATATGATGAGACACACACGGACAAGTGACGCAAGTATGCAATTTTGCGCAAAAAGCATCCTGCTCGGTCTAAAATATGAACACTTATAACAGGCCTTATATCAGGCTTATAACAAGACTTTTATACTAATTATCTCACATAGTGCACCTTTAATTATATTTTAATACTTTAGAAATATATCTATATTGAATATGTGCTGTCAAGCCATTTAAAAAAAATATTATTAGGCCTAATTTTCGAAAAACTATCCACCAAATCAAAGTCAGTGTGGCATAACCAACATGCAGGAAATAGGAAATTTCTGGATATCCTCCTGGGACCCAGAAAAAAAAAGTTTTTTGAATTTTGTTTTTTTTCCATGTCATCACACTGTTTAGATCACAATAAACAAATGGTAAAAAAAACATTTTTGCAAAATAATATTTTATTCATAAGTTATTCTATGTCCTCTGTAGTGGACGCCAGGACTAAGTTGTTTAAAAAATAAAATGACCTGAAATTATATGTATAGGCAAAAACAATGGGATTTTTTTTTCAATCACCAATAAATTTGGGGGTTTCAGGATTTTTTCAACCAAAATTTGTATAAAGATTATTCTCAACTATGTTATGAAAGAAATAACGGAATGAATTGATACACCATTTTACATTATGCAATATGTGGGTAAAATGTCCATAAATTAATATTCCCATTCAATGCAATGTATATATAAACTGTATCTTATTTGCACCTTAATGTGTTCTTGGAGCAACATTTAATGAAAAAAGAAGTGTAATAATTGGAGTAATAATTGGCAACATTTTAATAATAATATCTAATATTTCATAGGAATATTGATGTATAATTTATTTCCATATTCACTTGTTGTGTCTCACAAAATGCCTGATAAACATGATTTAAGTCCTGGTGTCCTCTACAGTGGACATGTATGAAATCAATGCCCTGTTCTGGAACAGAAAATATTTTTTTTATTTGAAACCCCTTAACATTTTCCTGAGATGTTGTTTTATGAAATACAATTTGAAAAGTAGTCCAATTTAAATTATAATTACAATATATCATCATATTTCCATAAGAATGCTACATTTGATCACTAAATTAATGTCAGACATTTTTAAAGACCAAGGAGAAGTTGTTTTCATGGTGAAACCTCCAAACATTTGGTATCTCTGAAAAGTCCTGAATGTGCTCTTTACAGGACACCCAGGTTGTGTCATGTGACATGTATGACGTCAGAGAAATTCACTAAAATATAATGTCCACTACAGTGGACAAAAGTCTATTCTTGGGTCCCAGGAGGATATTCATTTGCATGTCTTCAATGTGCACAGAAAGTTCTTTAGTAGCCTACTTTAGCTTGATGATTACACTACTATACATTAAGTAATTTTGTTTGTTTGTTTGTTTGAATATAAACCTTTAAAAAATATGAAAACATTAACCAACAGATTGCATTACTGAAAACAATATGAAAAATTACATTACTAAAATAAAATAAAAATAATGACGGTGCATTTGTTTTAAACTTTGTTCTTCAAATTATTTTATTTATATTATCTCGGGCATCCTTGTTGTCATTGACCAACATACACACTTAACATAACTTTACGAGATGCAACAAACAGACTTACTGTAGAGGCAACTGAAAGGTGAAAGGGTAAACATGATGGCCCGGTGCCACAACCGAAGAATCTAACAAGTCAAAAATCAAACCAAAGATCAGCACATTTTTCAGTTCTTTAAGCTCAAATTGCATTATTCATCTAAATTGCAAACAGACTTACACGGCTGTCCTGATGGATCTTTTAGCATCTCATGGTCATTACCTACAAGGTCAAGTTACAACACAAAATAAAGCTGGTTAAATATGAGTTCTACAAACGGTAGGCTAACACAAAAACTACAGCTGAAGTTCCTCCTACCATTTGTTTTGTTCTCCAAAACGAAAAACCTCTCCATGGAATAATACTTCTCCTTATCAGAGTAAACAACCGTGGTTTTACCGTAATGCTCGCTCCAGGACACCTGTGCTTTACCTTTAATTTTCACACTGAGCGACTGCATTTGCGTGTCCTTTACTACATCCAGAAGGACTTGTCCCGATATAAAATCCCCGCTTGTAAAGATATTGGTCTCATTGATAGGAGTGTAAATAACAGAAATGTTTTTCACTGTGAGAGACATCGTGTCTTCTGGTGTTAATATCCGCTTCTGACGTGTGAAGTCAAAGCAATATCGCTTTATAGTCAGGTAAGCAGGACAGGAGGAGGAGGAGTTGAAAAAAGGAGCCGTCAGGTCGGACACTTTCGTTTGATATGCCAAACGCCTCACCTACAAAGTAGACGAGATTGCTGCTGTGGTCAGGGGAGGACTGAGATAAGTGTAGTCCAGGGCAGGTGTTCAGTCCCTGTGAAAAAAAACTGTTCCAATTGGGTGGAGAGTATTTACATGATATTTCCCTGATGTAGGCTATGTAACAGACCTTATTCAGAGCAGCGCCATGGCAGGTGAAAGCGAGGATGTGAGGGATAGACTGCATCCGCTGTAAAAAGCTGTATAAATATCCCAGATCCCGTTTAATTTTCCACAACTCATATTGTCTGGAGTTTTTTGTCTGCTGAACTTCTTGGAAAGATTTTTTTTTTTTTTTTTTTTTTTTTTTTGCAGTGTTTCGTCAGCAGAACAATCCAAAAACACATTAAATAACAGTACAACCCACTGAAGAGATGTATGGCTGCGTCCGAAATCGCATACTCTCTTACTTATTTGATTAAGTAATTACTTCACGACCGCTAAAAAAGTATGTTCTATGTGTGTAGTATGAATGTAAACTACAGCATTCTCGCATTATCACGTGACCTGTCCTACCTCCATTCACAAATCCTCAACCATGGCCTCATGGGATTGTAAATTGTCCATCATATGCCTTTCTTTTGCTGTCTATGATCATATGCACACTTCAGAATCTCGCCGGAGTAAGTAGATCATCCGTGTACTTTTTGCCTATACATTTTTATGAGTACTGTGAATTCGGACATAGCCTACTTCTTTTGTCGGTTGGTTTTTCACCAGCTATGTAGTAGGGAAATATTCGATTTCGGATGCAGCCAGTGTCTATCCCTGCTGTGAATATGGTCTATGGAACTGAAAATATTAGTGCATGCTCCTCAAATCGCAACTTGTTTAATGGATTATTTCAAAAAGGTAATAATAAAATCTCAATGTTAAGCATAAACTGCAACAGTTCACATTTTCAAAACAATTCATAGTTTGTGTAATACAACTCATCTGAGCTGTATATAGATCACAGGCATTCAGACAAATAAGGATTCGGGTTGGGTATCGTTTGAATGTTATCGATTTCAAATCTTTTCTGCAGATTACTGATGATTTATGACATTGTTATGGCAGGTGCGTGTACAGAAGTTAAGATACTGAAGCTGCACAACTCTGCTGGGGAAAAAAACAAACAACTAAAACCATGCCTAGGCTGGTTGGCTGATCTTAACTAGTTTAAACCTAAAGTAGCTGGTTTAAGCTGGTCTCCCAGGCTGGCCAATGGTGTCCAGCTGTTGTTCAGCTGGATTTTAGCAACAAACAAACAAAAAGTGGCCAAATCCCCTCTAAACCCAGACTGAGACCTTATGCTGGTTTTAGCTGTTTGTTTGTTTTTCAACTGGGTAAGTTCAACCTGACTCTGCACCTACAAAAGAGGAAAGCCGCTCTACCTGACACATGTCTCATGCTCCCAGGAAAGTGATAACGCTGCATCTCAGTGATGAGGGTGAATTTGAGGTGATGACAGTCCAACTGATAACTCATAGCTCAAAGAACACATTGGAAAGGATGGGCCTCAAAGTCTGTGCAATACCATCAAGCACTGATGGCCAAAGAAGATTCAGAGTGTGCCAATGCCACTAAAACCCTTCTTTCCTTTCCGAGATGAGCTCACTACTAAGGATGGAATCATCATGAACGCAGTAATTCCTCAAAGAGTGAGTGTCTACAAATCTAGCACAAGGACCATGCAGGAACTGAAGCGACTAAATGCAGAGCATGTGATGCCGGTTTCTGGTTGACAATGACAGGACGTTGACAGCTTTGTGCAGTCTTTCAGCATATGCAATGCTCTGAAACCCTTATCAACAAAAGGAGCCATTGCACCTCTGCACGAGATACCAGAACTGCTTTGGTCTGTAGTTGCTATTTGACTGGAACAGCCAACAGTACCTAGTGCTGGTAGATTCTTAGTCCAGGTGGTTTGAAAAAAACCCACTCAGGACTTTGTCATCTCAAAATGTCATTAACAAACTGAAGAGCCAAGAGTAAAAGGCCATGATAAGATTGGAGTTGTAAAGAGCCCACTCACCAAGCCCAGATCTTAGTGGAGTCAAAGGGTAAAGCACTGGAGGAATCGCAGACATATGTAGAAGAACCATTCCCACACCAAACACAAACTGATCTGGAACATTGAGTCTGAAGATGCACGACATGCCCAAGAAAACATTACAGCTGAGCCAACTGCTCAAAAGCAACCATATCATACAAGATATGGCCGGATTTCCAAACCCAATCTTAAAGTGCACTGTTTAAGTATACATGTTGTGGAAAATCTGATTTAAAGAATGTGTTATAGCAAGGAGTAATTCAGATTTTTCGTTATTATTTTCAGTTTCAATTTCAGTTTTGCATTAGCCTATGGATGTTATATAAATAAATGTTTGTGAAATTGCAATGCTTTTTATTGGAGGAAATATAGAACTCAGGGAAAGATAACTGATGATTTATGACATGTGTGTGTCTATGGAGGTTAAGTTTATATATGGTCATTCCTGTATCCTGGGGGTTCCCTGCGAAAAACAAGTTGTGAAAGAGGAGTGATGGCTCTCTCCATATAAAAGACGATGTTCAACAGCAAATGAAAGCCTCTGTGTCTGTAACATCGATTAGCTTCGATTCCAATACAATCGAAGTCAAACATTTAGATATCAAACATGTTTATGTCTTTTTGCCAAACATTTCATTGCAGCTGCCTGAATACCATGAACAGAAATCAGCAGCCTAAACTTACACAAGGAACTATTGCCTATGGTTTAATATGGCTTGAGGGTGAGTAAATTATGATGATTTTCATTTTTGGGTAAACTAACTCTAAAAGTTTTCACGCCCACTTTAAAAGTTTTGGCACCCATTAGCTTTTTTTTTCCCTTTTTTGCTAATTATTATTATTTGGACACCATAGAATATTTCTGCAGTGGTTTAGTTCTGATCGGGAGAGAAGGACTATATAGGCTAGTTTTGGTCCAAATACAATAGGCCTATGGTGGAAATATTTTCAAGACGGAAATGAAATCTGAGATATACGTTTTGTTAGTCTTGATGGAACGTCCAATGGTAGGACACACTTGTGACAAACGTTCAAAGGTTATGGCCATTTGTCACAAAAAAAATAAAAATAAAGTTGTTTCGATCACTGTTGTGCTGATTGGCGCAAGGCTTTCCACTAATAATACAATTCCTTACAATAACAATATGGTTACATCGCTTTGCGTTAGGATTAATAATAAAAATCCTTACAAAAACTGTATTAAAGTCGTGATGGAAAACCATTTTAAACACATTTACACTAGTTGTTCATAAACCAACAGACTGCGCAAATGCTGCTGCGGTTGATGCTCTTGAAGCGCCATATCATATTCAGTGACGCATTATTGGCTCCACCCACAATGCAACGCAGACAAGGGAACCTCCAAGACAAGAGGACCAAACGCTCTACTAAACAAAACTGACATTACACCGATGATTATTTCATTCTGAGGACACCGATTCAGCGACATTTTTTTTTAACTCGACATATTTCCAAGTAGACGGAATCTTGAGAGGTTTGGATTATCTCTTGATGTGTTGGTGCTTTCAGCCTCAAGTAAGACCGCGGCGTCAGATAAACAACGCCGCATCAGCGTCCTTTCAGCAGTATTTTTATCCAGGACAATTTTAAAACCAAAACTTCCATGTGAATTTCTTGGCTGCCGATTGTTTGCTAACTTTATTGCGCAATTTGTTTATTTGGCTGACATTACAGTCAGCTATACTTTCCAGCCATTCTCCTCGTCGGGGAAAAAGCGACGCCCTCAGGCCGCCGGTGGTACTGCAGGTGCCGGTGAGTTGTAAGTGAGACACTGGGAGTCTGAATAATTTAACTGTGGAAAATGAGCTCAGAGGAGGCGGCAGCTCCAACTAAAGCTGGCACAGAGGACGATGGCATGTCCTGGTGGTACCGCTGGATCTGCAAAATGGCTGGTGTTGTAGGTGGCATATGTAAGTATCACACGTGTTGTGCACATATGGCTGTTTAATGCAGAATAACTATATCACCCTTGAGTCTCTCTGCACACTGGCTCCTGGATTCACATAGGTGTATCCCGGTGTGATGGGATATGAAACCTTTTTCAACAAAGATACTTTCTTACACCCAACAACACACACAATCATGTCCTATGCTGGACGTCTTGTGCTTTCACATCCTTGACCTTGATTATGGCATATCAAACAATTTAATAAAAATAGTGCTGTCAAATCGATTAATCGCATCTAAACATAAAAGTATATGTGTATATATATATACATATATATATATATGAAGAGTTCAGATGCAAAAGCCTCTAAGTGCCATCTGAAATTTTCTTCTAGAATGACCATTTTTATCAAGCTTGTATATTTAAGTTCAGTAATTTCACTTAAATGACAATTAATAGGTAATTTTCATTGCCTTTTAAGTGAAATTACTGAACTTAATTATACAAGCTTGATAAAAATGGTCATTCTAGAAGAAAATTTCAGATGGCACTTAGAGGCTTTTGCATCTGAACTCTTCATATATATATATATATACACACACACACACACACACACACACACACATACATACATACATGCTTACAAACTTTTACATAGATTTGTGATTAATCAATTTGACAACACAAAAAGAATATGTTCACAGTGATATCACTTCTTTAGAGGCAAAAGCTGTACAACAGGGGTTTTTAATCTTTTAGACACCACTGACCCCCAAATGTGATAATCCATGTACGAGGGACCCCCATCCTCAATTTAATATTATCAATATGTGTAAAATGTTATTTGAAAGTATTTAGATTGCATTACATTATTTGTTTTTCTCCTTACTCACTAAATTACTGTAATCAAATGTTTTACTCATTTATTTTGACACTTTTTTTTTATTTTTTACACAAACCCCAGTTTGAAACCCCCTGCTGTGCAACATGAATATATGGATTATTATCATTATTTTGGGATGAAGGCAAATTGGATCATTGCTTTGAACTAATGCATCATTAATCTGCCCGCATGTCTAATCAATCACACCTTCACACAGTGACTCCCATAGAAATCCTGTCATGGAGAATCAATACCTACCATAGTTATTGTGCCATGGTAATACCATAGTATTCTTTGAGATATGTTTGAGTATCATGCAAATTGGCTTGTATATTAATATGGCAGTCCTTTATTATTAAATATCAAGTGCCGGAAATGAGATCATATAGTGATGTAAATATCTAAGCACTTTTACTCTGTCATATTTTGATAAATAAGCCTAAACTGTGGTGGTTGGTTTGTATGAGGACTTTTTTGTGGACACTGTCATGGTAACACAGGTGTCATAGCAACTGCAACTTTCTTTTCTCTTGCGCTTTTCTTTCTCATCCTTTTGTTCGGTCAGGTTTTGTTAGGGATCACTATGTGTTACGAAGCAATATCTCTCTATGTAGTGCGGGGGTTTTCAGTCATCTAGAGGCCATGGACTCCCAAATACGATTATTATTATTGTGCAATATTGTTTACATTGTTAGCGTGTGTGTGTGTGTGTGAGTGTATTGTGTTTAGGGGATAAAATATACAGTTTGTACAGTATAAAAATCATTATGTATATGCCACATAAAACATGGAAACCCAGCATATGTGTGTGTTTGTGTGTGTGTGTGTGTGTGTGTGTGTGTGTGTGTGTGATCAGTCGGCATCAATAGCTCTCTGTTTTTCTCTACATATGCTGAGACACAGATGACAGCAACAGCTGTTCATCAAAGCCAACAAAAGCTTGTTTCATCCAGGAAAGCAGCTGTTCGCACCAAACGCCTGTCCTTCCTCTGCGCTTTTGAACGTTTCTGTTTCTGAACGAAGTATAACAGGTTCCTGAAGCAGCCATTAAACAAATGTGCATGTTCATTCATTTACTTACTACAACCCCTTTTCAGGAAAATATTTACTTATTATGTATTATGTTGAGTATTTTAAGTTAATTAATTAATTTTACAACACATTTGCATATTCGTAGTTCTCTGATTATAGTTAATTGTCACATGACATGTGGGTAAACAAATAAAATATTGCATCTTTTTTAATAAACGTTTTGATTTTATTTAATTAATTATCAGCATAGGAAACCCTGGGCTATTACATAACCTCAAACTGACCATGTAACGACTACAATAGTTTTTAGAAAAACACATTTTGATTTACCAAAAATAACAATTTTGATTTATTGTTTACATGAAATGTACAAAAAATTTAATTTCTCTCTCTTTTTTTCTAGCGTGTGCAACAATGGGCATCTGGAATTGTGTGACTGTGAATCCGTTAAACATCGTGGCTGGAGTTTGGATGGTGTAAGAACTTGCGTTTTAGTTCCCACTGTTTATTAATCCATGTAGAGAAGCCAACCAGAAGATTAAATATCTCCTTTTTATCCTTCAGGATGACGGCGTGTGTGTTGTTCCTGTGTGAGGTGCCGTTCTGCTGTCAGTTCGTTGAGTTTGCAAACGTAATAGCGGCGCGTGCCGACCGCCTGAAGCCCTGGCAGAAAGCCCTGTTTTACTGCGGGTGAGTGAGTGCAACTCCACAGCTGATCACTTCATTGGCTAATAAATGTTACTGTGGAACTAATAAATATGTACTATGAAACAAGTGAAAGCCATTCGTCCCACTGAGCCGGAGATATTTTGTCCTCTAACAAATGTTACTGTCTAAATCAATTAATTGAAAGGATTGGTTTCTGGTGTGAAAATGTCAAAGCACCCCAATGGCGTGTGTAAAATTAACAAGTAAATTCATCTGTAATTAATGATTAGTAAATATTTAAGATTAAAATAAACAGTACTTTTACAGTGTTTATTAATCTACGCTGAGGTTAATCTTTGCTTCTAGCCTGCTGCTACATTAGAAGTTGCATAAATGTATTATGAACAAACATGAACACTACCATGTTTTTGAAAGATTTCTTCTGTTCACCAAGGCTGCATTTATGTGATCAAAAATACTGTAAAAATATTATTACAATTTAAAATGACCGTTTTCTGTTTGAATATATTTTAAAATGCAATTTATTCTTCAGTGTAATATGCCTTCTTATTTTTTGTCACAGCATAAAATTTCTTTTAAAAATCTTAATAATTTCAAGATACACACACATACTCAATATTTGATTGAAAACTCATATTATAATCACATTTAATAGAAATATATTTAACCCAGCACAAAACACTATCCATAACAGTCCAAAACCCATATCAGATATTTTATAATGTAATTTATTCCTGTGATCAAAGCTGATTTTTCAGCACCAGTCTTTCTGAAGTCTTCAATTTTCCCAGTCTTCGGTGTCACATGATCCTTCAGAAATCATTCTGATTTGCTGAATTTCTATAATTATCGTTGTTAAAAACAGTTGTGCGGCTTCATATATTTTCGTGGAGGCCCGGTGATGCTTTTTTTCAGGATTATTTGATGAATAGAAAGTTCAAAACCGCAGCATTTATTTGAAATAGAAATCTTTTATAACATTATGTCTTAACTGTCACTTTTGATCTATTTAATGCATCCTTGCTGAATAAAAGAAAAAATCGTACTAACCCCAAAATAAACGGTATTGCATTTAAAATTGTTGCCCTGTTTTTTTTGTTGTTGTTGTTGTTTTATGATCATAACTAACGCTGATGTCACTTTCTCCCTCAGGATGGCTCTGTTTCCCATCTTTCTGAAATTTTCCTTGACAACTCTGTTCGGTAATGCCATCGCTTTTGCTACCGGAGTGCTGTACGGACTCGCATCCCTCGGAAAGAAGTGGGTGCATTTTTGCATTTGCTTGCACAGAGAGCAAAAAACATATATATTTCACTAAGGCCCTGTTTACACCTGTTTTAATGCGTCACTTTTGTCCACTTTCAACCACTTCTGTCCTGATTGAATCCTGATTTCTTCGAGTGGAGGGTCTATGGGCAGGGAAATGTACAGGCTTTTTCAGATCTTTCGATCAAATGGACGAAATAAACTTATTTACATAAACGCACCCGGAGACGACTTTCGTTTCTGCTCTGACAGCCACAGGACCAGCCGAACACTGTGAGTGTGTGTTAGAAATCAGAAATGGTGAGAGAACATTGTGCTTGGTATGTTTATCGTCTTCAAACCAAACTTGGGTCTTCAGCCGACAGTTTAAATCCCGTCTGACTAGAGCGCTTCCTGAAATGTTTACGTATTAGGTCAGTAGGCAGAGAGTAGACGGACTTTAATGGCCATTCGACCACATGAGTGTTTACTCTACCAAAGCAATCCCGTCAAATGAGTTTTCGACTAGCTCTAGAAGTGGTTGATAGTGGGCAAGCTCAAAATGTTTTAGACGCTGTTTACACCTGTATTTAGCGTCGTCCACTTGTGATCTGATCATCCAAAGCGCTTCTTAATACCAGGTGTGAACAGGACCTGAGTAACTTTTTAAATACATTTTGCTTTTATGACCTTTATTGAAGAAATGATTGAAATGATTGCCTGTTTTGCAGAGGCGACGCGGTGAGCTACGCCCGATTGCAGCACCTAAACAAAGGAGACGAAGAGAAAGTTGCAGAAACGACAGATGGTTCTGTGCCGTGAATCTCTCCTCTTCACCTCCTTCACCACCTCACTGCATCCTTTCCCTCTCGTTTTCCCTTAACACGACAAAATGCATTACCTGAGGTGCTTCACGGTTTGTTGGGATGTTTTTAAGCTAACCTTTGACGACTGAGGGTGTGAGTCAGCCAGTGGAAATCAGTTCTCTGGTTTGTTTGTGTAGGATTTAGTTAATAAAATGGGTTATAATTTGCGCTCTCGTGCACAGTTTGTATAAATTAATTTAATTTATTTTTATCTTTCATTTCACTTTACCAAACACAGAGCTGGAGTGTAAATGAATGCATTAACTTCAGCTCTCGTCAAACCTCCTCAACTCAAGCGCAGGGAACTGGAACTTTGGCCATTGGGATTTTTTTCCACCCCAGAATTCTTTGTTCTGTAGATGAGGGAAAAAGGACAGATAAGGGCCGGTTCTCACAGAATGCGTTTTTACTTTCCACTGCGCCACTTTTCCATTGTTTTTGACACTTTTTCTATCGAAAATTTCCTACTTCCCACTTCTGAAGTTGTGATTACGTGATCGCATTACAGTGCTTTGATGTCGGAAAGAACAGGAACCACGGAGGACACCAGATTTATTCTTGCCTATAAATTGGGGAAAATCTTATTAAAGCCAAAATGATAATTAGCGTCCATGACAAACATAAACATTCACCGCACTATCTATAGTCAGCTTGCTGACGATTCTGGATTTTCGGTCAAATACGGGCTATTTTTGCTGTGTATAATACACTTCAAATGATTATTCATATAGAGCTGGTAAGTCCCGCCCCTTCCGCTAATCCCACTGGACCTCTAGGTTGAAAAATCGTCAATGCAAGTGAATGGGAGAAAATAATTATTTTCTGGTCCCGTTTGAATTGTGCCATGAATGTGAACATATGTTGTCTGTGAATTTTTAATATAACGTTAAAGAATGCTACAATTTAGCGGGTAGAAGTTTTATATGGTTAGACTTTGTGTGAGAGCACTTTGTGGACTACAACTCTTCGCTGCTTTCAACGCGTTTGAAACGTCACCACGACTCGCACATGGACACTAGCTCACGGATCCCGCTAAACATGGCTGTGTCTTTGGTGCACTTCACCGCCTTCTTTCAGGGAGAGGACAAAATCGTTGAGGTTGGCGAAAACCACGGGTAAGTCAACTTTATGGGGTGACGTCACATAGGCGACATGTAGTCTTTCTCGTTATGTCTTTTCCACAACTGCTAGCCGAAGAATCATACAATATACTGTCAAACTCGTAACATGAAAAGTTATATAAAAAATTCCCAGACAACATATGTTCACATTCATGGCACAATTCAAACGGGACCAGAAAATAATTATTTTCTCCCATTCACTTGCATTGACGATTTTTCAACCTTGAGGTCCACTTGGGGTTTTACGGATGGGCGGGACTTACCAGCTCTATATGTAAATATGCACTAATTTAACGACAAGACAAGGCGTTGAAGCTGTTGTGGAATAAAGCGAATAAAGAATACTCGGTCTCGAGGTCTCGGCAGCAATCGTTCTTCCCTCTGGCATTTTTAAAGTTTGTGACCCGCCTAACTCGGAAACTCAAAATGATCCCAGAACTTCCCAGTGGTAAATACGACTTGAGAGGACGCTCATGTCCGATTTTTAATATTTACGATAATTCCGATAGCATGTGAATGCAGCATTAGTTCAACTTTTAAAAAAACTCATCTCTAGACCTCGGCTGCGTCTGAAAACCTAAAAGTGCTGCCTTCGGAGGACGAGTTGTAGGGTAGTGAAACAAGGCACATCTGAATCCAACGTTAGCTGCACTTCCTGTCTCCTGAGAGACCTTCATCTGATGGATTTATTAAGGCAGCATAGATGTATCCTTCGCTGCCTTTAAAGTCCCCATGAAATCAAAATTGACCCTATTTACTTTGTTAGCGCATATTACTAGTCTTGTGGTGAACAATTAATCCGTGCAAGAAAATATTTAAAAAAAATTTTTTTTACCATGGTAATCTTTAATCAAAATCTGAAAATGCCCCTCCCCTCTGCATTGGAGGACCTTCTCTGATGACGTAGGTTTGAGGAATTGGTTTGGGCAACGCTTAACCACTCCCCTCAAACCGTTAGTCTGCTATGAGCGAGAGATGGAGAGGAGGAGCGCTAGAGTAAAACCCTGCCCTCTGTTCAATATTCCTTTTCACTGGGAAATACGTCACAACACTGGAGAAAAGTCGTTTGCAACTTCCGGTTCACGGGGACTTTAATATCCCACAATCCATTCTCTGACAGTTGAGATAAAAAATAAAGATGGCGTCTTTAACAATAATCTTTAACAACAATAAAGTTGCAGTTGGTGGTCAGTTTGTGTGTACGTTTTTAACGTCATTTTGATGTCATTTCTCGTGAGAAATTACAATTGTAGTCATTAAATATTTGTTTATCTATCTTTGAAACTGTATTTTGCTGTAGATCATTAAACCGTAACACTGCCTCAGAAGTCCGTCCGAAATCAGTCTCGTGAGGTATCTTTGAGCGCAAACACCTGCAAAGTCAATACCTGTAAGGCAGTGAGGCAACAAGTCAGTTGCCTAAGTTTTCGAACTCAGTACTTGCGTTTTTTCCCCACTTCACTAGCCTGAGTTTTTTAACCGCAAAAACGCGTTCTGTGTGAATGGCCCCTAATCCTTTAAAAGAGCAAACAAACTTGTATTTTAATGTGTAAGCATGATAAAAATGTGTTTCAGCGATTGCAGGTGTGTTTAAGGCCACTGCAGGGATAAAAACTAGTGTGTTTGTGTGTTTCGTGTGCCTCTGCTAACTGGCCTTTACCCAGAATCCTTTGCTGCAGCATGTTTGCTGTTTGTAAGAAATGGTGGAATGTAATTTTTCTACACGCGCTGCTCTAAAATCTCGCTGTCACTTTCGCTGTCACTGATTTGGTGAAAGAGTGTCTGATCTGCGCTTTCTGGTTGTTTCCTTTAAAAGCTTGTGTGAGTGTAACTTTGAATGATGAGATAGTGGTTTACGTTCTGTCTTCAGTCTTAACTTTCCTCTAAAGCCGTCTGTCTGTTGCTGCACTGAAGAAGGGCTTCTTTTCCGGAACAAGAAACGATTCAGTTTGTTGATGCTGTGATGACGTGTTGTTTGCTTATTTCTGCATCTATCTGAGCCAGTCTCAACACTGACCACTGGTATGAAAGCCAAAGTTACAAATCTATAATGTGGAGGTCAGAGGTCATCATTCTGTCCTGTTCTGACCTTAGTGTTCACGCTGTTACTTAATGAGGCTTGTTTCCACCAGGGAAAAAAAAAAAAGGGAATTGCGACAATTCTGACTTTTTTTCTCTCAATTGCGAGTTTATATCTTATATATCAGTCATTATGCCTCGAATGTCACCCACAAATCTTTATTATTTATTTTTTTGGAAGATGTATTGACTCTTTATTTAAATTGTATTAATTTTGAACAAAAAAACGTTACATAGTATACCTTTTAAGCACATTTGTTTATTTAATTTACATTTATAAAATGTTGAATTGCATTAAGAACAACAGGAATTATTAGGCATAAGTATTTGCTAAATTATGGTCTCAATTGCAGAAAAAAAATCAATTTCCTTAATGCAAAATAAATATTTTTTTCCTTTTGATTTTGGGGTAAATTGTGACCCGAGTGTGTTTGTGAGATTCACCCTTATAATTGGTCTTGCTTCCTTGAAATGCTTTCAGTAAACTTTTCCAAACTTTGCATGCACTGTATGTTTAGCAAGTAAAATGATTTCCAATAACACTACTGAGACTTGTTATATAGTTAAATCTCCACCAGCACACAAACCAGCTTGAATCTAATGTCTACCTAGATAAACTGAAAGAATGAACTCAAGTTATGTCGGAAAGATCGTATTTATGAGTTGAACGCCACCACAAAGTTGTAAATACGAGCGGAATATCTCAATACTTAAAGGTTTTTAGCAGCGGCTTTTTTTTATTTACAACAAATTTCGCTAATTGCCTGCGCAAAATGATAGCACTGTAATAATATGACATTCATATGCAGCGATGAAGTTTACAGTGACTTCATACATTTATTAAAAACAAAAAAAAGCGAAACACACCTGATGCACATTTTGTTCTTAATTTTCTCGAAGTAGAGTTAAAAACCTTGCTGTGTTTTTGTGTTGTTAATTAAGAGAAGGTACACCGCCATCTTACGCCGGCGAAAGTGAATTGAACGTCGTAAATACGACTTCCCAACTCGTACATACGAACTTCCCGAGAGGACTTGAACACACCTTTATTTATCACTAACTTTGGTGTACAATCCCTCCAATAGCCTTAGTCCATCTGTAGAGGAGTTTATAGTCACTATGATATTGAAAGTGTGATTTTCTTAAAGATGGAAGTCTTCTAGTCTTCTAATATCCATAACCAAACACTTCTGTATGGCCTGACAAACACAACAGGACTGATTGAAAAAAGGGAAGATATTTTGAAACACCAAACTTTGTTCCGCACAACCTAAACTTGAATACTTGTTATTAGCTGTGATCTTGTCCCGATGTGTATTAGTTTTGGATCAGTGATATGTAACTAATTGACTTTGCAATGATGTGTACACAAAAAGGTCTGAGATTGAGACTTTTTTCCTGTTTTCCTCATGAGCTAAATAAAGGCATCTGTCTTTGATCTCCTCGTTTGCTCGTTGTTTTTATGTAAGAGTTTCTAACTAAAAAATTGGAATAATTGGCGGGTGATTTTTTTATTATTATTAATAATAATTAAGAGGTATCTTGTGCTCAACAAGGCTGCAATTATTTGATGAAAAATGATTTGCTGATTTATTGCTCATCAATGTTAAAGACAGTTGTGCTGCTTAATATCCAGTGTTGGGGGTAACAAATTACAAGTAATGTGAGTTACGTAATCGATTACTTTTTTTTAAGTAACGCATTAGTTTTAAATTTACGACAAAATATCTTAATTACTTTTCCAAATAAGTAACACAAGTTATGTTTTCCCATGTTTTGACTGACGGCTCTCGTCCCCATGTTGAAAGAAATCATAAGTGTAGAGGCGGTGTGTGTGAACATGATGGGTATTCGTAGTTCTAGACTAAATGTGAACATGTTTTTATTTATCTCACTTGCTCAAAAACAGATTCAGTATTCCTCAAAATGAATAAAAACTGTGAAATGAGAACAGAATATTATGCAAACCTGCTATTAAATGTTAACACAGATATACTTTATGTATTTAATCTCACTTTATTAACCAGTGACCTTTGATGATCCAATTCAACCACACTAATAAGAAAAAAGTACTTTGACATTTGTTAAATTGTTCTGTTTTTTATTAAGTATTAATTTTGAACTATCTTCTGCAATCCAGAAAAGCAGTGCAGCTGAAAGGTTTGTTGGAGATGCGCCCTCTACTGTACAGACAGGACTTTGCAGGGTTTTTTTAATCCAGATTATTAACTTTTTGTTATTAGAGCCCAGGTGAAAAAAGTAACACAAAAGTAATGTTTTTTCCAAAAAAATAAATAAAAGGTAACACAATTAGTTACTTTTTTCAGGAGTAACCCAATATTGCAATGTATTACTTTTAAAAGTAACCTTCCCCCCAACAATGGTAACGTTTTTGTGGAATTCGTGATACACTCCCATAAAAATTAAGCAACAAAATAAGAATTAGTAACAGAGCACCAATAATAATTGAGCATCAAATCATCATATTATAATGATTTCTGAAGGATCATCATGTGACACTGGAGTAAAGATACTGAAAATACAGCTTTGATCACAGGAATATTCAAATAGAAAAGTTCTTTTAAATTGTAATAATATTGCACAATGTTACTGTTTTTCCTGTATTTTTCACTTCTTTCAAAACATAAAAAGACTTATTACAAACTTTTGACCATCAGTGTAATTATTACTTGTAAGACTACCAATCAGCAAGTTTAATGTCATTATAATAGATATATTCAATAATGTTTTCAAAGTAAATCTGACTGTTTGAACACCCCAGCACGAGATTTCACAGAATACATCAGCACATCACATCCGGTTGCAGGACTTTAATAGGAGTTCAAACTGAAAACTGAAATTTTATACAGGATGAAAAACTACATTACTTGGTATAAAAAGGGCTTGATAGTACAGTCACACTTATAACCTGATAATCTGAACAGTTTGACTGTCTGATTCCTCAAATAAGAAGTTCAGACTTGAAATCAAGAAACAGTTTAACAGTAGAGAGACAGATAATTAAACGGTTCATCATTACATAACTGAAGAGATTGTGTGTCACTGATCGATGTACCGTTTCAGTCTGTTGAGGTTTGCGACGACAGTGAAGAGTTTTTATTGGTGGATCTGAGTTCATTTGCTGTGGTCTGTAGGAGCTTTGGGTTTTCGTGGACTCTTCTTATATTTCCCCGCCCGCGTGGCTTTAAGCTCCGCCTCCCACTGCTTCTTCACCATAGTGTACAACCTCATGGTGGCCTGAGCGTCCTGAACCTGCGAGTTCAGCCAACAGGACACACACAGCAGGGTTAAAAACACAATCAAACCACCAGCTGTACCTTAAGATCACAAAACACTTTGTAATAATTATACGGGGGTATCTTAGGGGATTCTGGCTGACTTACTGATGACAAGTTTTGAGGTCAGTAAGATTTTTTGTGAATACATTTATTCAGCAAGAATGCATTAAATTGATCAAAAGTGACAGTAAAAGACATTTATAATGTTACAAAAGATTTCGATTTAAAAAAATTGTATCACTGTTTTCACAAAAGTATTAAGCAGCACATCTGTTTTCAACATTGATGATAATCAGAAATGTTTCTTGAGCAGCAAATCATCATATTAGTATGATTTCTGAAGGATCATGTGACCTGAAGACTGGAGTAATGATGCTGAAAATTCAGCTTTGATCACAGAAATAAATTACATTATAAAATATATTCAGTTATTTTAGATTATTACTGTATTTTTGATCAAATAAACATGAGCAGAAGAGACTTCTTTCAGAAACATTTAAAAATCTTACCGACCCCTAAACTTGTGAACGTTAGTGCTTGTGACGGCCTAAACTGACTTTAACTCCTTAACTTACATTATATGTGAAAAGGTCAAGTCAAGTAATCTGAAATAATGGAGAAGAGTTCATTGGAGACTTACGGATGAGTGTTCGCCCTGCTGGACTTGAACATTGAGAATCTCTTTACATAAAACCCGCAATGCAGGACATCCGGACTGAGGAAGAGGACAGGAGGGGAGACATTACAAATTAACATAACACTTGAAGTCAGTAATTGCACTTAACATAGTATATATATTAATTTAAGATTCATACCTTTACTTTCTGCCTAAATGGTTTGTATTTCTGTGTGTCTCTGATCATTTTCTTGGGATGACCCAACAACAAAATCTATAAACAAGACAAAAGTGATACAAATAAATCTTACACTGGTTAAAGGAATAGCTCACCAAAAATATCATTATTTATTCACCCTCATGCCCTTTCAAACCAATATGCTGTTATATATTTTTTTTAAATAGCAAAAAATATATTCACAAGGTAGATGTAAATAATAATATTAATAGGCCAATATAAGCCTTCTTATTATATTATTTATTATTGTTTCTCGGTAGTAACAAATTTGGGGAGAGGACAAATATTCCAAAACTTTCTGAAAATACAATATGATAATTAACTGCACAATTACTAGAAACATGTACCTTGGATATTATACAATTTGCATACATACAAAATGTGTGAAAAAAAATAAATAAATAAATTCAAGACGTTTCCAACTCTGACTTTGAACCAATTCTGTAGAATGGCCCATATAGCCAGTCATATGGACTAGTTTTATGGTGTTTTTTATAGCTTGTCAAACATTTCAGCAAAAGCATGCAGGAATGATATGAGCATGACAGCAGCCTTTCTGTTGAGTGTACTGTACCTTTAAGTCATTGTGAATGGCGTGTCCCACTAAAATTCTTCCTTCCAGAATCTGAGCCACTTCCTCCTGGACCGTCTTGATGTCCTCACCTGTCAATCACATAAAGAACAATCAAAACACAATAAATAATCTCAAATATATTGAAGCCTAATTTCGAATATTAATGCACAAAATTACTTATTACATTCACAAAATGCATTAAATAGCAGATTCATGATTTATTATTAATTTAATATTGAATGCCTAATTCAGAAATCAACTGGTGACCCGCCTAATTTCATAGACGAAAGGGTCTGTCTAGATCACAAAATGCTTTTGAAACATTCATGAAACATTAAGAATTTTTTATGTAAACTCAGAATTCTGAGAAAAAAAATATAAACTTGGAATTATGAGTAATACAGTCAGAATTATGTGATTTTAACTTGCAATTCTGAGAAAATGATTTGTGAAATAAATTCAAAATTGTGAGATTTAATTAAAAAAAAATTAAAAGAAACACCACCAGAACTGCGTTGCACTATTGCAATTGAGAAAAAAGTCAAAATTGTGAAATGTTAGCTCAAAATTGCGATATATAAATTCAGAATTGAGAGACACAGTCAGAACTGTTACAAACTCGCAATTCTGAGAAAGTCAAAATTTAGAGAATTACTTTTTTCGTTTCTTAATCCATTCTTATCCCATACAAACAGCTATTTAACCAAACATATGTGACCCTGGACCACAAAACCAGTCACAAGTCGCACGGGTATATTTGTGGCAACAGCCAACATTACATTGCATGGGTCAAAATTATCGATTTTTCTTTCATGCCAAAAATCATTAGGATATTAAGTAAAGATCATGTTCCATAAATTTCCAACTGTAATATATAAAACATTTATTCTTGTGAGTGAATGCAGCACAATCGCCAACATAAATGGACAACTTTAAAGGAGATTTTCTCAATGTTTCGATTTTTGTTGCACCCTCAGATTCCAGATTTTCAAATAGTTGTATCTCTACAAACCACAGATCAATGGAAAGCTTATTTATTCAGCTTTAATATGATGTATAAATCTCAATTTCAAAATTGTGACCCATGTGACTGGTTTTGTGGTCCAGGGTCACATATAGTATTTTTCAAATGCAATAGAGAAAATCCATGCAGTTCTTTCTATTAGGAGGGGTCCTGACCATTTTCAATGTCCGCCCGTCTGATGCCGCTAACGGCCGTCCGGTAGTCCGTAACCTTTTCCGTGGGTTTGACGTATTTATCGTAGATGCACTTCCCAAAGTGGTTGACGATCGAGACGCGCGCTAGAATGCTGTCCTCCCCGTCACATCCGACCCCCACCATCTCACAGTCCATAGCAACGGCACGGGTCAATCTGAAATCACAACAACAGCGGTTAGCTGACATCACTTCCTGCCGCCAGGACTTACACTGACAGCTGCAGGCGCTCGCTCACCCCTCAAACGCGTGCTCTTTCACCAGCGACGACTCCGTGGTTTTTGCATTGCACTTCAGAATCCCGTTCCGCTTTCGTACGATGTCTGCGGCCTCGGCCCCCACGGCGGACTCGATGTCATCGGGGTCCACGTCATCAAACCAGATATCAGACCTGAGAGGAAACAGAGTGTTAAAAGAGGACCGTCATTTGAAATGAAGCAGCATTAACCCCTTTTCCAGCATAGACATGAAAATGCACTGAACTTAAATGGTTGTAATTAATGAATGCTTTGGAATATAGAAATTATTTTTTTTAGAGTCCAAATTCTTTTGTAAACTAGATATTTTTTGTGCAAAATAAAGATGTTTAGTACATTTGCTAAACCTCTATGCTTTCAAAATGTCTTCTTTAAAAAAAAGACCGACCTTAAAGGGATAGTTCACCCAAAAATTTTAATTATCACAATTTACTCACCATCAAGCCATCCTAGGCGTATATGACTTTCTACTTTCAGACGAATACAATCGGAGTTATAGCTAAAAAAAAAAAAAAAAATCCTGGCTTATCCAAGTTTTATAATAGGAGTGAATGGTACCAATTTTTGAAGACAAAAAAGTGCATCCATCCATCATAAAAGTGCTCCATACGACTTCAGGCGGTAAATAAAGGCATTCTGAAGCAATGTGATGAGTTTTTGTAAGAAAAATATCCATATTTATAACTTTATAAAGTATAATCACTGGTTTCCAGTAACGGCCGTAGGCGAGTCGAGTTCCGGCCGAAGAGTGACCTCTGACCCGACGTATATCAAAAAGGCTCAGGCTCTATTCACTCCCATTATAAAGTTTGGAAGAGCCAGGATATTTTTAATATAACTCCAATTGTGTTTGGCTGAAAGAAGAAAGTCATATACTCCAACGATGGCTTCAGGGTGAGTAAATATGGGATATTTTTCATTTTTGTGTGAACTGACCTTTTAAGGTTGGTCTTTTTTTAAAGAAGACATTTTGAAAGCATAGAGGTTTAACAAATGTACTGTACTAAACATATATATTTTATACAAAATATATATTTCACAAACAATTTGGACTCTAAAATTGTTATAAATCAAAGCCGCACGTCTAGCAAAGTTGTGTTCCAATTTTAAATTTGATATCACACAAACTTATGAGATTTTGTTTAGGTGCTGTACCAATAATAGCCACATTCCACTGAATGTTTTAATGTGTTCTCTTGTCACAAATGAATACATTTCTGTCACAATATTACTTCTATCCCAGTGGCTGAATCCTTGACTCTTAGACCTTTCCAACGATGTTTTGCCAAGATTAGAAAAAGATTTGATTAAAAAACAGTGCAGTATATTTTGTAAAATGTGAAACATGAGGGGGCTGCTAAAAAGGTTTTAAAGTATTGTTTTCATGGTAGTGCAATGTTCAATTTCAAAAGTGTTTTCACAGGATGAATTTTTAGAGTTTAAGCTTTCAAATGATACCTAATTCAAGATGATTGCTAAACTATGTGATAGGGGAAAAGGCAATGCAAAAAAGCGAGCCAACTTGTTTTAAAATGCACACATACTCTGCGGTGGGTTTCTTTTCCACCTCCTCGACTTTCTTCTTTTTGCTCGTTGGTTTCTCTTTTTCATCCTTTGTTTTCCTCTTCTCTGCTTTGAATTGTTTGTGTCCAGCAGGGTCTTTTCCATTCTGTTGATCTCCATCTTTCTCTGCTCTTCCTGAACTCTCAGAAGCCGGTTTGACAGTCTGTGTGGGTCTTTTGAAGAGTTTATCCGGTTTACGAGAGTCTTTGGAAGCTGACTGCGTCTTCTGAAGCTGATTTCCTTTAACGCTTGCATCTTTCCTCTGTTTTGTGCCTTCATCCTTCTTTTCAGGATTTGCAGCGAGAGTCTACACACACACACACACACACACACACACACACACACACATCAGTGGTTAAAACAGACATAAGATGCATTTCTCATTCAGAATTGCTTGTGCATATTGTCGTACAGGAATTCATTATAATTTTACCATGGTGAAAAAATACTCTTACCTGCAATAATTTCTTCCAGTTGCAGGAATATTCTTGAACTTCTGTTGGGGGCATTATGTTTGGCTTCACAGTTTTTGTTTTTTCCTCCTTTACAATAGGTTTCGTGTGGTAGAAGAACATCTTTTTCTTATCAGGTTTCTTTTTCTTCTTAGTATGCTTTGCTTGACCATTAGTCTGAACACTAACAGCATGTTTGTTCGGCTTAACTTTAGACATAGTTAGGTTTGATCTAGGTAACCTGAGTGATAAAACACTAGGGTGTCGTTCAGCTTTTCTGTTATTATAATGAGCACGTACTGGCTCTAATAAATATCACTATCTGTTCACATGTTATTTCGTAGCTTTCTATCATTAGCGCAGATATACGACATGCATGTTAGCGCGGACAATAGTAAACATATATGAAAAATATATATAACTCTATGAGAATATATTAACTTAAAAGCGTTAAACGCAAATATGACTATAAGAGCGATGCACAACTATACCATGAGACAACCATGCTGATGGAACTTTCTGTCGTGTCTGTGTTACAACAATACGACCCGTGCAGAAACTGTGTGTGGATGAACGTTCCGCACTGTATTCTAGTCCAGGGGTTTTCATAAGTTTAGGGGGGAAAACAGTGTAAAAATGCAAAAATAAATACATAATAAGATTGTAATAAAATAAGATTGAACTAAATAAATGCATAAATAATTTGATTAAAATGATCAAATTAATAAATGAAGAGTTCAGATGCAAAAGCCCCTAAGTGCCATCTGAACTTTTCTTCTAGAATGATCATTTTTATCAAGCTTGTATATTTAAGTTCAGTAATTTCACTTAAATGACAATTAATAGGTAATTTGCATTGCCATGTAAGTGAATTTACTGAACTTAAATATACAAGCTTGATAAAAATGATCATTCTAGAAGAAAAGTTCAGATGGCACTTAGAGGCTTTTGCATTTGAACTCTTCAAATATAGCCTATACATAAATAATTTGGGAGGCACGATATATATCTGCACCATATCAGTATATCTGTCGACATATCGGCTGATATGTATTCATTTTTAATGTTATCGTCAACAGCCTGATAAGAAAATTTGACCAATATATTAAAGCCGACAAATAATTTATTATTTCCTTCAGCTGAGACACTTCAGTTCAAATTGCTTGAAATATGATTGGAATCACTTGCAAAACCCTAAATATTTTCAAAATAATATTTCACACATTTATAATATTAATTTATTCAGAGTATAATTTGGGTGTTAGATGAAAAGATTAGTGGCATCTAAAAGACTGAAAACCCCTGTTCTGTTCAGTGATGTTGCATCCGGATTTGACCAGATTTAATAAGTTACTTAAAAATGTAATAAATAATTCAGAAAAGGAGACTTTAATACAACTCTTCAAAGATGAATATGTTTCAAGCTCTGAATTAAAAGTCACTTTGATATATTATAATATAAAATATTTATTATAATATAAACATAATATAATAAAAATTATAATATTTAAATGAATCCTTTATTTATTATAATAAGCAAAGAAGCAATTAATGACAAAAAACATCCAAGTCTTTATAATGCATTTTTTAATATAGGCTACATGATTTTAAATGATTGAAAATGAATGACCTGTGAATTTTGTAGATATTTCAGGTAAACTTGAATTGATACAGGAGGATCATATATAACTGTGCTTGTCTGTTACAAATATTTCCACTGGTAGAATCTTCAGACCAGAAATGAGACAAACACTAGAGAATGGAAAGATTCTCTCAGCAAAGGTTGTTGTGAATGAGAGCAAAATGCCAGGTTTCAATCCCAAGTGATTTGCCACATTAATCAGAGCTCCAGAACTCATCTGTGGATCCTGATGTGGGCTCTGGGCTCTGGAAGAACATTCTGCAATGGGTTTGGGTTCACAAGCAGAGAAGAGCGACAGGAGGCAGAACACTTTCCTTTCCATTGTGGCTTTAAAGTTCTGGAAAAGAGTGGAAATGATTAATTATCACTCCACTAAAGGATAGTTAAAGCCCCCTTGTCAATCATTATATCCCTTAAAAATCACGTTTGATCACCAAAATCACATATTTAAAAATTTTTTCCGTGAAAATTTTTCTTCATGCCTTAAAATAACTTGAATGTAACTCCACACCCTTGCCTCATTTAGTAAACGCGGTTCTATGAATATGCAAATTTGCCCCGAAGTGTAACACTTCTGAACTTCCCTAAGCACTTGCTCTTGTCCCAGCAGCCATTTTGAAGCGCATTCAACTTCGTCAAGTAGACGAGGGAAGTTTATTTGGCCCTCGACCCCTCGATTTTGACTGAGAGAGCGAGTCTACTCAATGGCTACATCGAAATCTTATACTTCCCTACTATATAGTAGGCGAAAAACAGTATGTGACAAAAGAAGCATGTCCGAATTCACAGTATACTCAAAAGAGTAGGTAAAACTATCACCGATATTCTAAAGTGTGTATACGATGGACACTTTACTATCCCATGAGGCCACGGGAGAGGATTTATGAATGGGTCACGTGACAATAACAAAATGGCGGATGTAGCTATGGCTGTAAGACTGGAGAAACTGGAAGAGAGGGCTACTCTCTGAGAAAACAAAGGAAATTAACTTAATTAATTAACTAGAAAATTAATTTGAACTCTCTTGCTATACCATCAACATCCGAGACACGATCACACTTGAGTTAATCACCTCCCAATTTTAGGGTTCCTCCCAAGATTAGTGATGACTAATATTGGCACTAATTCAAGTGTATGTGTTTAGCAAAAACAAGAAGCGAATTTCCGTTTAGGGCAGCAAAAATGCTGCTTGACCAACCTAAATCTGGGTGTGTCTTACCTCTGTTTTAATTTAATGTTACTTTAGATAGCCTAAGTGTAGCCTACGTGGAAAACCATGGCATGGCCAATGCAAAGCTATTTCCCTATAAGAGAAGTAAAGTTGATTGACTTAAATCATAGTCTAGTGGCCATACCTCTTCTGAAGTAAACATTACTTTAAATTCAAGTGTATGCAAAGTCATGGGGGCTATAAGTATCTTTGATTGTGTAAACGTGAATGTGAACATCTCAGGTATATAGGCTAGCAACAACTACCTCTGTTTAGAGACCCAAAACTGACAAGCTTGTGATCGTGAGACCTGCGTTAAACAGAAGACGTGAGGACCTCAGAGCGACATAGTTTCCTAATTTGAACGGGTAAAGAGTTAAAAAGAATAATCAAACATTCGCTCTCATTTAATGATGCTCAGATATCCTTTTTCATGTATATGGAGTCAGATGAAATAATGAGGTAATACATAATGAGAAAATGTATTGCATTTAATCTTGTTGTGTTGCGTAAAAGGAAAGACAGTAAGCGCCGAGACCTTCACCCGTTCAATCTGTACCGCCATTGGACCGATTTAGACGGGCTTTCACATACGAATTTCATTCATACTGCCCAGTGCCCACGTTCTGGTCGCTAAGTAAGTTCGAATTCAAATGTAGTACCTATTCAGACAGTAGCCTATTTCGGACACAGCGGATGTTTTTGAAAACGTTACCGTTATCATCTCCGTGTAAACTAAAAGGTTGAAGCTAAATTCTGCAGGATTGTGGCCCTCCAGGAACTGAGTTTGACACCCCTGATGTAAAAACATTTTATGATTAATATATTAAAGTAATATAACTAATGTAAATTTAAATGTACAAAAAAAAAAAAATCTTCAAATATTGTTAAAATACTATAAATAAAACAAACACCATTTTTCCTTCAAATAGCCTATTGTGTTTGTAAAAGTTGGGTCAAGAAGATCTGAGAACCAAAGCTTGCGATTTGAAATCTGCCATATCCTGTAATACACCAAGCTGTAATTGTCATGTGACTCACTGTCTCAAATTGTGGTGTCAAAAAGACAGCAGACTTTAGGCCTATAGTCCATTTCAAACGGTTAAAATCCTCCAAAAAATAATCTGTCATTGTAAAAACATTTACTAGCCTATAATATAAAAGAATATTGGTGATATTTGTGCATTCTTCTAGCCAGAATACACAGCTACTGTACGAATACACTGTCATGCTAACCTGTAAAATCTTGACCCCTTGACCCCACCTGCCATAAAAACAGCCTTTGTATAAACGAATGTAAAATGAATCTGCTGATTAGCACAAACACATCAGACAAAACCAGTTCTCACATTTAGAAACAAGACATCCTTGGCTTTCATTTCCTCCTCGATGTCTTGTTTTGTGTCTGAAAGAGCTGAGATCTGTTTGTTCATCTCCTCCAGGTTCTGCTTCATCATCTGAATCTTCTGCTCCTCTTCCTCCCTCAGTGCAGTGATTATAGCCTCTTCTTCCTCAATGAGAAACTGTTGGAGCTTCTTAAACTCCTCATTAATCTGATGCCTTGTGTACTGAGCTTGAGTCTCAAATAAAGACAGAGAAATAAAAGTCAGTTCAGTTTTGTGTTGAATATGCGGAAGGTATGATTGACACTGTATCTTCTTCACCTGCATGTGCTGAACCGCTTCCTCACACTCTTCTTTACCTTCCTCTAAGTGTTTGAGCTTTTCATAAGGACTTCAGTGCGAGACCCAGTTCCTCCTAGAATTTAACAAAGGGAACATTTGTCAGTCCAACTGTGTGTTAAGGCCCGTTCACACAGAGAACGATAACTATAAAGTTAACTATCGATATCGATCGATATCGTTCCGTTTATTCCAAGCGCGTGCGTGTTTAAATGCTCGCGCTCGTTACTGCAGGATGGATTCTGATCGTCAATGTTTTTATCGTTCATCAGCTGGATAAAATCGTTTCTCTGTGCCATTATCGTTATAGCGGTGGTGTGAACTCTGCTATTCTTTAATATTAAGAACGATTTTTAGAACTATATCTTTGGTGTGAACACGCCTTTATCCCTAGTCCAAAATATCCTTAAGGAATGTGAACAAGATTCCTGTTGGGATTTTTCTAACACAAAAACCCAATGACTGGAAGCACTTCTTCCATCCTTTTATAGCAGTTAGTCTGCAATTATAATGCAATCAGAATTAGCAATTTCACCTGACTAGAATTGGCCAATGAATTTATTTAAAATGCATCTGATTACGCTTCACATTAATCTAGAATCAATGTGAATTAACATCACAATTCACAACAACTAAAGAAGCAAACTCTGCGAAAAACAAAATGTCACTGCCAATACTTTTGGCCATGGCTGTAGCCTAAACTAAATGTAAACGAACTTTAAAAAAAAAAAAAAAAAAATTACTAATCACTTTTTTTAGTGCAATCAGATTTGATTTTTAATTTATGATTGCTTTATTACGGTTTGTATAGCAAAGTATTGTTCTGCATTTAAAACAAGATCTTTTTTCTTACCTTGTAAGATGGAAGAACTTCATTGATAGGCCTGAATCGGTGATGAGCATGTTTTTCTGAATCTCTGCACACTAAACACACCGACTGATTGTCCTCCAGACAGAAGAGCTTGAGTTTCTCACCATGCACATCACAAACCTCCTCAACGTTCAAGAAAGACTCGCACACGCTTTTTAACACAAGATTACAAGGAGGTTCAGATTTCGAGGATCTTCTTTTGCAGACCGGACACTGTTGAGTTTTCTTTGATCTCCAGAACTGTTGAAGACACTCTTTACAGAAACTATGACTGCATGACAGAACAACAGGACATTTGAAGATCTCCATGCACACAGGACAAGAGAGCTCGACAGATAACGACTCCATTTTCACTTTTTAACAACTCCAACAATCAAACTTGACTGTCTATTCAGACATAAAAGCCTCAACTCATCCTGTTTCCTTTTTGTTTTTGCTCTGATACTCAAGAGGAACCATGGCAGGAGCAGAGAAATAAAGCCACTTCCTGATATCTTTTACAAAAGGGTGTTTTTGATTACCCTTGTCCTGAAATTAAAGGAATGCACTAAAAAAAAGATTGATTGTGCAAACATCACACCTAAAACAAACTAGCACTTACCATTTCGACTACCGTGTAAGAATCACTTGCTACAAGAATATTATTAAATGACCCCATAAGACCTGGTTATTTGTCAAACACACATTTATATACATACATATATTACATAACTATATAACAAAAAAAGAAAACTATTAATAGTTCATTATTTGATATAAAATAAATTTATTTAAAACATGTTCATATACAGTCATCCAGATTCATCTAACAGTGCAAAACAAAGTGTGTAAAATCAGCCTGGAAAGAGAACTGTGCGCTGTCGCTAATATTATATGAACGCATTTCATTATTTACATAATAAAAGAGCAGTCAATATTTCAAACAACTGAAAGATTCACATGCACACTTCATCCGAAAACTCATTTAAACTCAAACCCAATCTTACATTGACGTAGTTTTTAAAAAATGAGCAAAAGAAAAACAAGCCAAAAAAAAAAACAATTTAGATTACAGTCATACACTAAACAGAATATCCAGTGCTAAAATGCATTTAACCAGTCTGTTAATAGACATTTAATCATAATGATATGGTATACCATTAAATATATTACAAAAAAAATAGCTGAAAACAGTCCATGTGCGTCACAAGGTCAACAGGTCAATTCTTTTTTCACTTCACACATAGTCCTTTACGTCTATTGCGATCTCAAAACTCTGGTCAGTTGATAATACCTAGAATATCAAAGTCGACTGCAGGCGGTAAATCCTTTTCCTATTAAGCACCAAAACTCTGGAACAATCTTGCTAACATTGTCCGGGAAGCAGACACACTCTGTCAGTTCAAATCTAGACTAAAAACACATCTCTTTAACCTGGCATACACATAGAACATTATACATTCCTCTTATTCAAATCAGTTAAATGATTATTAGGCAGCATAAATAAGGTCTGCCGGAACCGGGAACACTTCCTATAACACCCGATGGACTCGTTACATCATAAGAAGAATGGTATCTATGCTAATGTTAGTCTTTCTGCTTATTCCGAGGTTTACTGTAATCAGCCGGATCCGGCCCGTATCCAGATCGGATGTGGACCTGCGCCTGGAAAATGACCACAACGCATGATGTAGTCAGCCGGATCCGGCCCGTATCCAGATCAGATGGTGGACCTGCGCCTGAACACAACCACAACACATCCCTGAAGTGTCAACAGAGATTGTGTCAACTAGACTCTCCCCTGTGAAGGCCTCATCGACACGACAGCCATCGGCACTGATCCTCAACAAACCCGCCCGTCTCCATACCGGTCGTGACTCCAATCTTCAACCGGTTGGAACTGGATAATATTGTGATTGCTCCAAACCAGTCTGACTTCTGACCAATAATGCTGCCTGAATCATAATCATGCACTGTTCGTTCATTGGCCAGAGGAGCACTGGCCCCCGACTGAGCCAAGGTTTTTTTCTCCATTCTGCTACCTGATGGAGTTTTGGTTCCTCGCCACGGTCGCCTTTTTCCACCTTTGTTGCCATTGGCTTGGCTTGCTTAGTTGGGGACATTAAACTTAACATTTAATTTAATATTCAACAATAATACAGATCTGCCTGCATTGACACTATTATAGAAGAACTGAGCTGGACGATAACATCACCGTTTACTCCACAGCGGCTATATATATATATATATATATATATATATATATATATATATATATATATATATATATATATATATATATATATATATATATATATATATATATATATATATATATATAAACTAAATTAATAACTTTTTTTTAAACAAAAATTAAACATCACTGAACTTAAAGATGGAGTGTGACGCTATTTTCTTCTGGAAACAAACTTATTTGCATTATTTCCTGTTATCTCTGTAAAGCTGCTTTGAAACAATCTGTATTGTAAAGTGCTAAATAAATAAATGTGACTTGACTTGAAAAACTTGAAGTACTAGTGTGCTGCATACTGCACATACTAATACATATACACACACGTTTACATGAGAATGATGTACTAAAAACTGAAAAGTTATTACGCTGCCAGGCCAGTAGTTGTAAAACAACATTACATGCCTTTAGAGAACAGACTATAAAACGCCTATAGACAAAACTTAACGCCTATAGACAAAAAGAGTTTTTGTAGTTTACATTCAGACGATAATGGCCAAAACGCATAAAAAGTTTTCTGTTTTTAGCTTAAAGCAGTGTCGTGTAAACGGCAGTACGGTCGTGAGCTATTCCAAACATAACCAGTGACGAACAGCTGACTCTAATCGCACAGAGATGTGAAGACAGAGCTGATTTAAAGACAACATATAACGACTCAATTTACAGTCTTAGTAACGGTCCCAAACTTTCTCCATATCTGACATGACTTAAACATCTCCTAAACATGCTTTGACTTAACTTCATAACTTATCTTCATAACTAATAACTTAACATGTCTCACCCAATATCCTACATTATTATCCTCTGAACTTTCTGTATCACGTTGTTTAATAAACTAAAACATATTTTTAAATGTTTGCTTTTCATCAGATAATGGGTTATGAGGAATCCAATAAAATATGTATTTAAACAATAAATATATCATTATATATTTGCTCTTTATTGGATAATGGGTTTTATGGGATAAATAAATATTTAAAAAATATATATACATTTTAAATGTTTGCTTTTCATCAGATAATGGTTTATGTGAAAAATAGTAAAAAAAAAAAAAAAAAAAGATAAATGTTTCATGCAATTCAAAATATATATTTTTAAAGAATTAACTTTTATTTTAAATTTTTGCTTTTCAACGGATGTTTTATGCGGAATCAAATATAGATTTAAATAATTAATATAATTTAAAATGTTTGCTTTTCATCAGATTAACTCTGGTCTTACATTATTTCCCTCTGAATTGTGTTTCATGTCACATCACAGACGTTAAATGTCTTGCAAAAGCAAGGTCCTTAATGTTGTCTTTAACTCTAGTTCATTTTACAGCCACTGATGTACACAAACTATAACAACTATAGAATGTATTAATGTCCATTTTGTGATGAGTTCCCCACGCTCACATGGTTGTGCTCACCGGTAGGGCGAGGGGGTCCTTATTTTAAATACAGTTGATGTTCAGTTGTGTGTGTGTGTGTGTGTGTGTTTTAGTACGCAGGTCTGTAGAGCAGTTGTCCATTGAAGAGTCTGCGCTGGATCTCTTTCCACAACAGACTGCGTTCTCTTTTCGAACCCTTCATGAAGCCGCGGTTCTCCTGCGCTCGGCGGGACAGGTACGGGATGACCTCGTTCACGGGACCGTAGGGAACATACTTGTATACCGGGAACCCTGCCTGACCTGTTCGCAAAAACACACACCGGAAAACTTCATCAGCACATTCTATTTATCAGCATCAATATTAAAGGTGACAGGTATAATGTTTTTTTACATTTTCAACATGTGTAATGTTGTGGTTTGAGCATGAAAAAGGTCTGCAAAGTTACAAAGCACAAAGTCCCTCCAGCGGGAGTTATTCTCTATATCAGTGTCACTGTTTCTGAACTCCCTGAAACGCCTCCATTGTAGTCTTGAGTTTCTTCAGGGAACGAACTCGTCACAATATTCCTCATTTAAATAATTCCCGCACAATGGCATTTGCAGAATAAAGGGGTGGGGCGTGGTTGAGTTAGTTAGTAGTGTGTAGAAACTCATGGTTATAGAAAGGGGCGTGGCATTCAACAAACATGCGGATGACCAATCACAACACACTGATCCAGCTGACCAATCAGAGCACAGTATACTTTTTAGAAGGAGGGGCTTCATAGAGACATGAACTAAACAGAGCGTTACTGACAGACTGAGACGAGAGGGGCTGCAACAGTGTAAAAGTGTTTTTTTAACATTCAAGTGTGAAAACCTATTCTAGTAGAGCCCAAAAACTAAATCTAATATTAAAGAGGACCTGTTATGCTCTTTTACAAAGTCTTGATGTCAACATCTGTTCCTTCCCACACACTCACCCAACGGGAAGCTGATCTGGTCGCACATTCCCAGCAGCTGTCCAAAGTAAACCTTATTCTCAGTGGGAGAGAGACTCATCTCGTTCATTCTGTACAGAAAAACACACACACACACACACGTACGCCCAGCATTAGCCACAGATACTGAGCTGAATGTATTTCATGCATCTCTTCTTGGCTCTAGACTCACTTCTCCAGGGTGAATTTGACCGTATCCTCGTTGTGAGACGCCACCATGACGTTGGCCATCCTGTTGAGATTAATCTCCTCCAGAATGTACTCCAGACACCTTACAGAGAGAGATAATGGTTAATAAAAGCTTCTAGGGCTCGATCAATTACAGTGACAGAAGAATAAAAGAAATTAATCCTGAAATATTTGCTTCTGTTTGTAGCAACAAGTCAGAACATTCCTGTCACAATGTGCGTGCAAATATTGACAGTTATGACTCACATGCAGCGTGACATTGATGGGCAAAACAAGTTCAGCTCAGGTAAGCAGGTTTGTTTGGTGTGGAATAAAGTTTTCATTTGAGATGAGACGGCAAAACTAAATTAAATGGTACATTGTGTTTTCAATATACATTTCAATATACATTTAAACAATATATTTTTTATATATCCCCGGGACCACAACGGAAATAAGCCCTAGGGCTTTATTATGTTATCCTGACTTTGTTTTGTTTCTTTTTAATGTATGGTGCAAAGCTGTATCGCATTTTAAACAAAAGGGTCAAATAATAAAAAAAAAATCAATCAATCAAATCAATCAATCAATCATATGTTTGCTTTTGATCCGATAATCAGTTATGTGAAATAAAATAAAATATATACGTTTAAACAATTAAAATATTTTTTAAATGTTTGCTTTTCTTAAGATAATGGGTTATAATTTTAAAATATTTAAAATAAATTCATTTAAATATACATAAATATGTATAATAAATAGTTTATTTTATTCCACATAAACCATTACCCAATGAAAAGCAAATACTCAAAAATATATAACCTTTTTTAAATATATATATTTGATTTTCCTCAGATAATAGGTTATGTGGAATAAAATAAAATATTTAAAGAATTAATGTATAATTAAATGCTTGTTTTTGGATCACATAATAGGTTATGTGGAAAAAAATTACTTGGAAGAATTAATTGGGTTTTTTGTTTTAAATATGTGCCTTCCCCCTCCACCCCCAAAACAATAGTTTCATCTTTCTCACATTATATTTAAGGTAGTGACATTATAAAAGTCCTTTTCACCACATGGTTTAAATAGATGCACATTTCTTTTACAGTGTTTATCAGTATTTCATCATTGTATGTTCTAAGTTATATAACTATATTGCTCTAATAAAGCTCAATATTTCTACAAGTTAACAAAAATCCACAGCAATCAAAGTATGAAAATACTGCTTGTAAATCATATGGTGGGTGCGATGATATGTTTTATCAATGCTTTTTTCATTTAAAATATGCGTTTTAACTGCAAGGCACGTACTTGTGGTACATCCTGTTGGTGGCCTCATAGTCGGGGTTGATGGGGTCTTCATAGCCAATCTCTGCCGCCCGAGATCTCTCCTGACACATGTACGCTCCTCTGACCAGCTTAGCGCCGAAGTACCAGCCCTCCCGACGCGACAGCTCCACATCCACAGACACATTATCATACGCTTCCTACAAGCACAGGTGTTTATTTATTAACTTTATCATGAGATTTATCACACAGAATTATTGCTATAAAACCATTAGAAAGTTGTAGGTAAGGTCTTCTGACAGTCATTTACCACTATAATACGATATCATGCTGACTCATTCTGTGGCTGCGGGACTTTTTGAGAAAGTAACAAAAGCCTAAATCACAAATTATAAAGAAAAAAGCTTTCCGAGAGCCTACTCTGATGGTCAGACAGCCCAGTCTGTTGTGAATGTGATTGATCTACTCTGCTCTTTTGTTTTATTTTTAGGTTAACAACCTTATTTTAATGACGCGGCTTATATATTGCAATTAACGTCATGCAAGCAAAATGGAGTAAGCATACTTGCACACAAACACGTGCGAAAAACAAATAATTTCTAGCACTGCTAAACTGACATTTTGCAGCCTCTTCATAACACTAAAATGCAGTCAATGAAAACCAAAAACATTACATGGTTCAGTTTAAACTGACTGTTGTACAGCATTCAAAGGAAAACGCATCTATGTTTTTCTTCTCAGCAACGCAATTTTGCTGCAGTGCGACAAACTCGGGTGTGAGTTACTGTAAATATGTTAATCATCCACATTATGGCACGATAAATGAGAAGTCTGGGTGTGGCAAAGATCGGCAGCTGATTTTGAGGGTGCGGACGTGTGTGTGTTTAGCTTGAATTGGAATGTGTGTGTTTCAGCGACTCACTTTGAGGTAGCACTGGTAGGTGTTGAAGATGTTGGGTTTTTCTCTGTTGAAGATCCTTTGCATCTCCAGGGTCAGTCTGCTGATGGCCGGCTGGAAATACGTCTGTTCTGCGTCCACCATCAGCCTCACGCCGTTCTCCACAGCGTGCTGGAACACACACACACACACACACAGTTATTCAGCTGTAACAGTGCACTTCAGTAAACACAGTTACATAACCATCACGCCTGCAGGACACCTTCATTTCCACCACAATCCTGCTGTCATGGTCAACAACAGACTATTAAGACAGGAACAAACTAAACACTTCTCAGACTGAAAACAGCTGAATAAGCAAGAAGAAGAAAAAAACTGTTAAAGTCAGAAGAAAAAAACAATATAAAATGCATGCAAGAACAAAGAATATCAAGTATATATTGTACAGTATAAAATGTAAAACAGTTTACATTTATTTGTATTTGATTTTTAAAATATAATTTAACAGTAACATTAATGTACATGTAATATTACATTTGTTACTTTTAAATTTGAGATATTTTATAACAAAATGTCATTATATATATTTGTATATACAGTATTTTATACAGTACAATATTTGTATATATACACTGTGTATATATGTACACATAAAACATTTTACAATTTGTATATGTTTTTTTTGGCCAATCAAAACCATAATAATCTTTACTGAAAGTACTCGTATAAATGTGGTCTATTAATTTAATTATTTCAGTTTAAGAATTCACAAGCTGAAACGCTGTAGATAAATGACTTCAGCATTTGCGAAGATAAAAACGCTTTCATTTATCTCACAAATCTTTTATTTAACAGCCTCAGCGTCAGTCTTAAAAGAGATTAAGACTGGAACATTTTGTATTTGGTTTATTCTAACTCTACCTTGAGTTTGACATTGTATTTTTAAAAACATTTCCCTCTATAATGCTTTTTTGTCTGCTTATCTCACAGAAGATAAAGACTCAGTCTTGTGACAACGAGGGCTGTAAAGAATATTTAGAACATTGTTAAAATGTCCAGAACAGACGTTTCTATAGTCTCCCAAGCAATAAGAAGTTAAGGCAAGTCGACGAGAAGGTTTTTGTCAGTTTTATCAATCACCTGACTACATTCTTGTGTCGTTTAACATGTACGGTCAAGGTTAACCGAGTGATACTTTTCCACCAGAATCATTTCTACTTATCTATTTATCAAAGTCTCCTTGGTCAAAAAGCAGATGTGCAAACACAAACCAGAGGAAAAATGAGACACTTTTGCGTCAGAGTAAGAAATGTGTTTGGTTAATGTCTGATCAGGGTCAAGTCACTCTGAGAGAGTAATGTCAAACATCAAATGCACACAGACACAATGAGTGTAGAAATCAAGCGCAACCGCCTGATTTCTGTCGTAACATTTATGTAAACTTTAGATGTGCCAATCACCATCAAACAGTCCAAGAAATCTAAGATCATTTACCCAAACAGCATCTACAGAGTAACTCTAAGTTTGAAGGTTTGGTGATAATACCTTGGCTAGGACGTCCATTCTCTGCAGCATCCTCTTCATCTGTTTCTCCTCTTCATCAGTGAATTTGCTCAACAGAGGCTCCAGGTGACCACTCTTTGGAAATACACAGAGTTCGTATGAGCCGAGTAGCGTTTGTGTGCTTTAGACACATTTTTGTGTGTGCCTGTGTGTGTTACCTCCATGTTAGGAACCACAAGCAGGTTGGAGATTTTAGTTCTGTCATTGATGAGACTGTTCCAGTCCAACAGATCAATGGTTCTACAAGAACAAAAGAGAAACATGGTCAAACACACAAACAGAGACACACACACACACACACACACACTTGTGTGTACTTCAGGGTCCAGGGAAATCAGTTTAAGTGACAGATGAGGAATTTTACCCTGATGAACCCAGTTTCTCTCCAGTAAACCAGTTTTCAACGTCTGATTTAGCACCTACTCCCAGTTTGATCAAACTGTCCTGCAGATAAACAAAATAATAAAAAAGACAAAGAAAGATATATGTAAATGTGTACATTTTTAAATGAATATACAGTTTAAAAGTTTAAGGTCAGTAAGATATTTTTCTTTGCTCACCAAGGCTGCATTAATTTGATCAAAAACAGTAAAAATACAGTGAAAAGATTGAGAAATATTACAATTCAAAATACCTGTTTTTTTTTTTTTTTTGAATATACTCTAAAATGTAATTTATTCCTGTGATGTGATGTGAAAGATGAATTTTCAGCATCATTACTCCAGTCTTCTAATATGCTGATTGGCTTATTACGATTTTTATCTTATTATTATCAATGTTGGAAACCGTTGTGCTGCGCGTTATTTTTGTGGAAACAGTGAAACATTTTATTTTCAGGATTATTTGAATAGAACGTTTAAAAGAACAGAACACACATTTTTATTGTTTTATTTTAGTATATTAAATAACACTTTTTTAAATAAATACATAAATAATTGTACACAGTCATAATAAATTGTAAATAGTTTTAAACAAAACATCAAAAATCTAATTACACCCCCCTTAATAAAATGTCCCTGGTCGTTTTTCTAAAATAAATAATATTGATTTCTGAATAATATTGTTCACTATAAAATGTTACATTACAAATTATAATAGCATTGCAAAGTTGTCTTTAAATTTGCGAAAGCAAACAATTTATTGACCACACTAAATTAGTTTAACATTCCAAAAACCTGTCAATAATCTACTTTTCATACGCATTATAAACTGCCCAGTTATAAACCATTATAGACTTTGAGTGCAAAACACTAACCTGCAGTTGTTGAAGTTCTAGCTTCTGCTCGAGTATTGCCATGCCTTCTTTCCCCTGATGGGCGGCCAACAGGTTGAAGAACCGCCTCCACTTCACCAGCACCTCAGAGAACTGAAGCTATAAGACAGAACCAATCAAGATCAATCACACAGACATCAGCTTATTTGTAAGAGATTTGAAAGAGTTCAAAAAAGAGAATTACCAGGAACTGTGGCCGGCCCAGTGCGGTCATCTTGATGGCCGAGAATCCATCGACCGAGCTTCCGGCTGAAATACACAGGCATCAACACAAATACGTCAATGAACATAGCCTGATATTAAAGTGCCACTATTGTACTATTTTAAAGATTCCTAATTTTGTTTAAGAGGCTCCTACAATAGGTTTACATGCATCTAAGGTCAAAAAACACTTTAATTTTCTCATAATTTACATTGCAGCATCACCTCATTTTTCACAGTGTCTGAAACGATTTAAAGGATTCGGTCTTCCTGAGAGCCTACTCTGCCCTGATTGGTCAGACGACCCAGTCTCTTGTAATTGGTCAACTCTGCCCTGATTGGTCAGATGGTCCAGTACTCTGCTCTGATTGGTCAGATGACCCAGTCGGTTGTGATTGGTCTTCTCTGCTCTGATTGGTCAGATGACCCAGTCGGTTGTGATTGGTCTACTCTGCTCTGGTTGGTCAGATGACCCAGTCGGTTGATTGGTCTACCACTTACAGTGAGTCTCGGAAAAGAAGCGGCTATTACCATTATTAGCTTAATCTGGATTTCAGCGTTGATTTTACCATTTGAATTCGAGCCTTCATCCTTTTGCAAAGTGTTTTTGCTCTGGTAGTGCAGAACACACAGCATCTTTTCAACATGTCGACAACACAAACCTAACTCTTTCAGGCTTCATCAGCTACAACTGCAGTGTTTAAGGGTCAAAGTAGGCTGGAATTATGCAGATTTGTTACAGGAAGTAAGACTGGAATCACTGACAATTCGCTTTAGGCCGCTCAGAAACTTTGCAGACCTTTTATATTTACAAACAGCTAAATTACACACTACATGAAAGGTAATATCCAAAATTCAGAATAAGCAAAACAGGGGCACAGAAGACAAAGTAATATTCCTCTCACCAGAAGCTTTAATGCAGTTGATGAACGTCTCCATGTGATGGTCACACTTGGCTTCATCTGCGTAGAAATATGTACGAGCGCTGATCACTCCTCCACGCCGATCTCCAAACTGCCGATGAGCTTTGTACTTTTTCTCACGATGATCCATACCTGAATATGGATTTTAAAAATCACAGTAAATTTTTGAGATGCTGGTTTGGAAACATCCCTCCGTTTTAACCATAACTTTCCCTAAGTGTCGCATTATGTTGCAAAAAGCTGTCAGAAAATCATTATGATGCTGAAATTGCTGAAGTTTCCTGACAGAATGCACACAATGAAAATGTTTTACTACTATAAATTATGTATTTTTTGTGCATCACATAATTTAAAAAGATAATAGAGCCAGTTTTGATTTCATGTTGAAATTACTAGGAATGTCATGCACATTTAGAATAAAAAAAAAAAAAAGATTATAATAAATGCTGAACAGCTTTATGCAGCATGATGGCTGTGGCCAAAACCTTGCACTGCATAATGTTTTTTAATATCTTACAGAGGAAAGGTTTTCATCTGAGATACAGAATACCCCACAGACTAGTGAAAAAACATGAGCATGCAAAGATAATTTCAGCCCCTTCACCAGGAGAGCCCACAGTTAAACCAGCTTCAACCAGTCTAAACGAGTGAAACAACTAGAGCCCATAACACGCATACAGCAGTCTATTTCAGCCTCGATGACTGCCAACACAGCATGCTCTCTGAGGCGAAGTGTTGCTCGCCTGTCACGTTACTAATGTTACTTAAAAACCCAGACAGATGAAACCCAACAAACTGCCAACACCCTTCCAGGATCAACGCTAAAGCCCTAAAATAAAATGGAAAACACTGTACATGTATGGTCCTGAGGTAAGCATGCACTGGTGTTCACTGAAAATACAACAAAACAATTGTTTACTAAAGCAATGAGCCCCTTGAGGCCGTGATTTACAGTGATCATCATCAGATTTATAAAAATAAAGCAAAAATCTAATAAAATGCATAAAAATATATTAAAGGGGCCCTATTATGCCCTTTTATGAAGTCTTGATTTTGTTTTTGAGGTATACTAGAATATGTTTTCATGCTTGATAGTTCAAAAAGCACTTTATTTTTCACATATTTGACATTATTACAGCACCTCTCTCCCCAATCTGGCTCAAACACGCCGATTTCTATGAAGCCCCTCCTTCCAAAATACGAAATGTGCTGTGATTGGTTAGCAGGCCTAGTGTGTCATGATTGGCCTTGTGTAGCGCGTGTTCGGGAAATGTCCCGCCCCTCCATAACTGCGAGTTCTTCTATAGTGTATATATGAATAAGGATGGCGTCAATTTCAAACCAATTCGAGCTCGATTCAGACCCTGACAATGTTAACGAACAAGAGGACAGTGTAGAACGGATTTCATGCACAGGCTTAGCAAGCACAAATTTCACAGGACGTTTCAAAAAAGTGGTATGTCTTTTTGTAATTTTGTCTTACAAAAGCGAGAGACAAAATTACAAAAGCAACTGAAAACAAGCTGTTCTCCATAAATGTGCAGCGCACAGATAAACATTGGGGTTATAATATTCAGGAACAGTGTTTAAAGTAAGTTTTTAACCACGCTAAGTTCATCAAGGGTCAAACAAATGAGTTTTGGAAATGTTGTGGAAAAGACAGTGTCTCTTTGACATATCAACACCAGGTCTCGTCCCCTTTTTTGCTTATTTCTAGGGCTGTCAAACGATTAATCGCGATTAATCGCATCCAAAATAAAAGTTTGTTTTTACATAATATATGTGTGTGTACGGTGTACAATTATTTTCTATATATAAATACACACACATGCATGTATATATTTAAGAAATATTTGCATGTATATACTGTGTATATATATTTATATTATATATAATTTATATTATATATAAATATTATATATATATATATATATATATATATATATATATATATATATATATATATATATATATATATATATATATATATATATATATATATATATATATATATATATATATATATATATGCATGTGTGTGTATTTATATATAGAAAATAATTATACTCCATACACACACATATATTATGTAAACAAACTTTTATTTTGGATGCGATTAATCGCGATTAATCGTTTGACAGCCCTACTTATTTCATAGGCGGGATTATTTAAATGAGTACCATTGTGACTTCATAAGAGGCGTTGTAGTCCAAACGAGCCATTCGTTGTAGTTCTTTGCAAGCTTTGTAACCTTGCAGATCTTTTTATGCTCAAACAGCAACATTACACAGTAACTAAAGTTGAAAAAGTGAAAAAAGTAAAATAGGACCCCTTTAAAAAAATCTAATAAAAACTAAATAAAATAACAGCACAACACTAAATAAAACCAAGAAGAAATAAACAAAAAACAAGACAAAATAAAATAAAACAAAAATTAAACAATAATTAAAACAAAAGACAATATAAAACAAACCAGCATATCACAAAATGAAACCAAGACAACCAAAGCAAGACAAAATAAAAAAGACAAAGTAAAATAAAACAACAGCACAACATAAAATAAAAACAAAACAAAAAAATGAAGCAAGACAAAAAATAAAAAAATAAAACAAAAGTAAAATAAACCAACTCAAAAAACAAGACAATAAAATAAGCAACAACAAAAGTAAATAAAATGTGGTAAAATAAATAGCAATATATAATCCTAGTAGGATGCTTAAACAGTTTTTTTATATTTAGTTACACTGTACCGTACTGAACCGACTCAGGGATGAATTTTACATTTATCATGATATATGCCAGGTTAACAGGTCAATAAAACAATGTATAGTTTTATGTTCTCATTTAGTTCAAATATTTTTAATGTAGTCAATTTATTGTACTTACCATGACTCTCTTTCTCAGCCTCAGAAACACAGGAACTGAAAAACAAGGCAAAAAGCATGTTTAAGTGCAAAGTTGTGTTTTATGAACACTAGTTAAAGTTTCTGCAAACAGGTCACCTCTAAACCAGGACATTTTACATTTGAACTCCAGTCAGCTCTATTGGAAGAGGTGATAAATTCACTTGGGACCATTAAATGATGCAAAACACTTTGGCAGTGACACAAACGCCTGATTCACAAACGCCTGATTCACAAAACCCCTGATTCACAAACGCTGGTCCACTTCGGATTTCAGTCACATGCGTCATACACTTTGCAACACAAGTCTCAGTCAACAGACAGTCAGTTCAATCAATAAAGAATCCATTTCGGATACATTTAGAAATGTTTAGAAATTTAGCTCTCTGGCTGTGAGGGAAATTAAAACGATCCAACGCAAATTGGCACAATGCAAATAACTGAAATTGGCAACTCTAATGTGAAAGCTCAGTTGAGGCATGTGAATGAGAAGTATGACATGTATTCGACCTGACCTTCTGTATCTGTACAAACAAGACATAGGGCTGCAAGCATGACAACTGCAACATGTGCTCAGACCGACGCTGCTACTAAAGCAAACGCAAATTATTTGAATGCTGCAAATACTGCTTGCAAAAAAATGGAGATGGTGGATTTTTAATACATGAATCTTTCTAGCAGGTGCAATAGGTAGTTATTATCGTTAACTAAAACTATTAAAATCTGTTCTGTATCTAATCTGTTAATTAAAATAAAGCTGAAATAAAATAAGATATAAATATAAGTTGAAATAACTTAGTTGAAAAACTTAAACTTGAAAATTAGAAAATGTTGCCCTGGCAAATAAAAAACTAAAACTGGAATAAAAAAGAAATTAAACCTAAATAGCAACATTTACAAAAATATAATAAAACTAAAATAAAAAACTATATTAAAGTTATTATTAACTAAAATGAAAAATGTTCATTACTTTAAATAAAATGTTAACTAAAATAAAATAAAATATAAAATACTAAGTTAGCTGCCAAGGAAACATTTCTCATTTACATTTAGTTTAACTTACTTGAACTAGAATACCTAAAACAGAAATAAAATATTATTAAATAAAACTTTATAGACATTTTATTTACATAGCAGCAGAATATATGAAAATAAAAAATAAATCAATTATATATGTAAGGGATAATCCACGGCTAGCCATGCATTAAAGGATTTTAATGCACGACGTAGAGGCGAAGAACCACCCGACGCGAAGCTCAAATAAATAAATAAATAAATAAATAAATAAATAAATCACCTGATTTACGGAACAATTCATGTCCGAATAGCAGTAATGGAGACTCTTAACTCAAGCATGAGTAACATAGTAGTGTATATCATGGTTTACAACCGATGAAAATTATACCCTAAAGCAATTTAATTTTATTGCACTGAAGTTGAGTGCATGTTGTAACTGGTTTTATTGGAGTATTTTTGTCTTGTTTGGGAAATCACTGGCTGTAAAATGTCTAGTTCTCAGTATCCCAATAATTTCATATTACAGGTTATATTTTTTTATAACCATGTTTTTGAATATGGTATTATTGTAATAGATGTAATTCCATTTATTGCTCTGCGATTCTTCCGGTCAATCCTATTCACATGTTAGTAACATGAACAACGGCTCAGCGCTCCTAAAAATCATTTTAAAAACTTTTCAGCATAAGTTTCATGTTAAGCTGATTCCTGAAAGCTTTTGCATCTGTTCTGAACCTTTTGTGTTCCTCGTGCTAATTAAATACTAGATCTCGTCTAACCCAAAACACCTTACATAACCTATGCAGTGTGTGTGTGTGTGTGTGTGTGGTTACTCTTTTTCCACCGAATGAAATGTGAGCTCTTTCCCACGGGACTGGGTTTAAACAAGCCTCCCTTTTGTGTTATAGAAACTTGTGAGCCTTGACTGATTCTGAAAGGGATATATTAAACTGGCAGCTCAAAACGTAGTCCTGAATAAAGCATTAACCTCATTTAAAAAGTGATTTTTATACTATGTGCGCCACACCTTCAAATGTCAAATGATCGTGACTGGCTCTGAGTTTCTCAATACGCTGGCCTGAGTTTCCTGGCTCAACCTCATGTGACTTCATTCCTCAAGAGGAAAACACCTCCCTTTATGAGCCAATCAGGCGGTGGGCCATGGCTGAAACTGACCAATGGGGAAGAGTGTAATCAGAGACCATTTACACTAGTGCACTGCAGTCAAAGGGGTGACATTGTTTCAAAACAATATCATGTCATGTCATTCCTGTACATGATTACGCAACTTTATTCAATAATCTGCTGTTTTCTGCCCTTGGCTTTCTCAGTCAAACTCTCCGGCTGATAGAAGACTGTTTTGGGTATAGGATAAGACTTGCTGTTGACAGGCTTTACTGGTTTTGGATGCCAGACTAAAATTGATATCGTTCTGACATGATCTGGCATCTGGGTTTAGATCTGATATTTCTGACGTGGAGTCTCGATCTGATCGAACAGTAGGATAAATGAAAGTAAAACAAACTCTTTGGTTGATACTCACTCCATCTCCTTCTTCTCAGCCTCTTCTTGAGTCAGGTCCTCCTCTACGCTGTAGTCCAGAACCGAGCCCACGCCAAACGCCTGGTTCTTCTCAATCAGAGGTTTGATGGAGTTCTGGTCCTCACCCGCAACGAACTGACCGTAGAAGGTCATTTTCATTAGTTTCTCGAAGAGCCGCTGGCCAAAAACCTTTTTACTGAGGTCCATCAGCTGCAGACGGGGAAAAGTGAGGAATATAATAAATAAATAAAACAGAGAAGTTGCCTACATTAGTTTCCAATATAAATAAATAAAAATTAGAAACATTATAATAAAAAAGAAAAATTATACATACATATTATATATTAATGTTATACATGTATATGTGTTATATATATATATATATATATATATATATATATATATATATATATAATTAATTAAATACTAGATCTCATCTAACCCAAAACACCTTACATAACCTATGCAGTGTGTGTGTGTGTGTGTGTGTGTGTGTGTGTGTGTGTGTAGTGAATATATATATATATATATATATATATATATATATATATATATATATACACACACACACACACACACACACACACACACACACACATATACATACATACATACATACATACATTTACTAGGGATGCACGATATATCGGCTGATAAATGTTCAATTTTAATGCTATCGTATAATAAGAAAATTTTGCCGATATATTAAAGCCGATAAATAATGGCTTATTTCCAACAGCTGAGACACTTCAGATGCACACAGTTCACCATGATGGTTTTGAATTGCTTGAAATATGATTGGAATCACTTCAAAAAAGGAAAATACAGCTGAGAGCAACATGTGCAGTGGAACTGTCATATAGGCTACATAAAATTATAATGAGAACATCATAATAATTGTGCTTGGGACATATGCTTTTAATGGTGAGACTTTTGTTTTTTGGTAACGTTAATCAGCCTCTCAAAAATGATATAAAATTTGGATTTAGATTTAAAGGCCAATATATCGGTTATCAGCGTCCAAATATAAAGAATGATCGGTATCGGACAAAATTTTCATATCGGTACATCCCTATATATATATATATATATATATATATATATATATATGTGTGTGTGTGTGTGTGTGTGTATATATATATATATTCACTACATATATATATATATATACACACACACACATTCACACATATACACACACATTCACACATATACACACACATTCTAAAACGACACATCTCAAAAAAATTCAAATAAATAAAATAAAAAATGAAGTAATTTATTCATTTATTGTGTGCATTCAAATAATATTGATATAATAAATCAAATAAATTGTGTGCATTCAAATAAAACTCTTCAAGGAGAGAAAAAAAAGCAGTCAATGCAACTAAAAGTTTTTCAAAAATCAAAAGTAACTCGCCTCTTTATTTTTGTCGACCAGGAAGTCAAAGGTGCAGAGTTTGAACACCAGCAGGCTTCTGAGCAGCTCCAGCGTGTCTTTGCTCTTATAGGCTTCTTGTGTGTTGTCGAAGTCCACGGAGATCTTCTGGCTGTCCGTGTGCGGTTTCCCGCTGATGAGGTCCACATCGCAGGGCTTCTCCACGATAGTGCAGCTCGGGTCCAGCCGGTCTTCCGTCTTCAGCTCTTTCTGCTGCGTGGATGCTGCCGTGGACCGACGCCTCGAGCTAAACAACTGACCCGGCTTTACTCTGGCCAAAGCGGGGATAACTTTAGAGTAAGACATGTTTGATGAAGGGAGATATGATAGAGGAAATATTGCAGTGGTATCTATGAGTGGTACTTGTAACGACGATGGAGTTTTCTAGATGAATGAGATGGAGCCACCCCCGGACGGGAGGGTCATTAAAGCGCGCTCTGAAAATATGCAAAGTGTTTTCAGCGCGTTCTGAGTGGCGATTGGCTTATGATCTGTGACGAGAAAGACTGGCTCATAGCGTCATTACATGTACTAATGTTAAGTAGCCAGCCTACATGTTCATAGTATATCCTCCTGAGACCCAGAAAAAAAATGTTTCCATGTTATTACATTGTTTAGAGCAGTGGTTCTCAAGCCTGTCCTGGAGGACCCCCAACACTGCACGTTTTCTTTGTCTCCCTAATCAAACGCACCTGATTCAACTCATCAGCTCATTATCACATGGGTTAACCCTCAACCTCAACCCCCAAAACCTAACCCATAGTAAGTAGGCTACATGTAGTTAATTATAATTACTCAGTACTTAAATATATAAATACACTGTAACAATGACACCTTAAAATAAAGTGTAACCCCATGTTCTACTATTAACACATACTATACAAGGGTGTAACCTTGGTTTGAGAAGTGGGGGGGGGGACATAAAATCGGGGAACATTTTTTCGATTTGAATCCCATTTCCTGCATTTACAAACATTTAGGGACTATGGTGATGCAAAATCCAAGAAATAATTAAGTTGATTATAATGATAAATTCTGCCAAAATGAATAGTAGGCTACTAAACTATAACAAAAAGATGTCTTACTTTGCCAAGACTTGAGAGAATCATTTTATAAAGTCAAAAATGTTCACCATTAATGTTTTGTGTGTAAATAAAATTGAAATAACCTGAGACCCAATTTCCACTGTATGTAAAAACAACATAAAGACAGTATATTTTAAATAATTGTTTAATAGCATCTTTTTATGAATGAAGGCCAGTATCACTGATATTAATATAGCTACTGATGTCTCTATGAAAATGATTGTTTTTCCCCAAATTTGAAACATTTATTAGGCTTCAAAAATATAACAACTTTTATTTTAAGTGAACTTTAAACAATCCTCACATAAACCCATAATAAATGTCATATTTACATATGCCCTTCTTGTCTAACAGGTACGAACTATACAGAAATTGCATAAGGTTATCAAATAGTCTGCACTGCATAAATTATAAATTAAATATAGATTAATCCATATTAAAGCTACAAACGTTATTTAGTCAAGATCAGTGAGTAATTTGCTCTGTTCCCTTTGTTCTTTGGTTAACTTTACTGACTACAGAATTAGTGGCTGCTGTCCCTTTAAGATCTGCCGCTGCTGGCAGGATCTCAAGCATTTAATTTTCTCATTTACTCTTGACTTTCATTTAAGATTTTAATTAACTCATGTCCCCCCTGTCCCCATAGGAAATTACCATGAAAACAACCACTCCTTGGTCTTTAAAAATCTTTATGACACACCCGATTCAACTCATCAGCTCATTAATTGCAGAGAACATTAACATTAACCACAGAGGGTTAATTGCATGTAATTATGTATAATTTACTGTTATTACTACGGTAAGTACTTGTAACAAGGACACTGTAAAATAAAGTGTTACCAAACATAGCCTACATAGTTCATAGTACATAAATAATGTTCAGTTCCTTTTGTACTGAACACCTGATTCATTTTCTCAGTATTACAATAAAACGAGTGAAGCTTAATATAAATAATGCGTGGTCCTAGATACTGGATAAATACAATGAAATTTGTTCAATTGTTTAATTTAAAATTATTTTGGTAAAATATGTGGACTATAACATAATAATAAAATTATTAGACACAGAAATAATCCTGAAATGGCCTGTTCTGCGTTTCCTAAAAGCATTGTGAGCCCAAGTTGATTGTGAAGACCATTGCTGCCAATGTTCTCTATATCATCTGGGCTTGTGATGCTTTTGAAATAAAAGTATTACCTAATAATACCTTATAGTAATATTTAATAAATAAATAAAAATGGCAAAAGCCCATAAAAATTTAAACTGAAAATATAAAAATAAAAGTTAGTTCAAAATATTAATAAAAAATAAGAGATTGTCACCCTATAGATTTGAGCTTGTGGACTCAACTGCTGAAGATCTGAACTCCTAATCAATATTATGTTGCACAGCCAATGACTCGAACACTTTAATGACTCATTGGATTGATTATTGTGTTTGTCCATTAGAAATCGTGACCACCAACCTCAAACAAAACAGAAACCTTTGACATATGACTTTCCTGAAGTATTCTTCTATTATATGTTAATGCTGTTTGAAACCTTTTTATATGGATTCATTTGCATCAGAGAAGTTCTTGTTCAAAGATAGTTAATGTGTTATCTTACTATGTGGATCGACTCAGCATTTGTGTATTTGCCTTGAGTTGAAACCATTGTGTATGAACCTTGAAACAATAGGACTATCAATACAAACCCTTTCCCTGACCTCAATGAGTTACATGGGCGTTGGTTCATATGTCTGACCAGTGCGACCCAACAGAATGTGGTTTTACCTGTCTGTTTACTCAAAAGAAGCTCAGTACTGCTTACTTATCCAGTCACATTACTCACTTTGAAGTTACTGAATGAGCTTTCTAACTTCACTTTGTGTAGGCTACAACAGCAAACCTCAGTTGTCTACAGAAAGATCAGTGTTCAGCGAGCAAACTATTCTCACTGATGCCATAATGAGATTAAGTGCTCTAGTGACACCAAGTGGTCAGTCTATCTTAAAGCAGGCTATATTCTGTGAAGTCACCTCCATCATATGAAATGCTTCACAATTGCATATTGGTTTGATGGGATTTATAGTCTGATGAAATACATGTTGCAAATAAACTTAGGGTACGTTTACATGATTACAGTGTACTAAAAACGGAAGTTTTTCCATTTTGTTTTTTGCATACAGACGACATTGTCAAAATGAGTCCCATTCACACAAATCTGTGAAAACGACTTAAAAACGCTGTATTATTTATGCCAGGCCACCTGTTTTTTTTTTGTTTTTTTTTGCCAGGCCAGTAGTTGGCTGTGTCACTTTGTAAAGAAACACGCGTCGTCACCGTTTTCGCAAATTTGCATTTTTATAGTTTAAACGGAGACGATAACGGAATCGTTTTCAAAAACTTGCACTTTGAAACCTATTTTCAAAAGTTTGCGTTTTCAGGCCCCCAAAATGCCATTTTAGTGACTCGTGTAAATGAACGGCCAAAACGCACAAATAGTTTTGAGCTTTTAGTTGAAAACGGTGTCGTGTAAACAGCCAGTGTAGCCTACGTTTACACGACAACAATGTACTAAAAATTAAAAGTTTTTCCTTTGCGTTTTTGAAGTTTGCATACAGACGACGTTGTCAAAGCGATCCCGTCCACATGAATCCGTGAAAAAGACTAAAAATGCTGTTATTCAAGCCTGGCCAGTAGATGGCGATGTTACCAAAACAAAAACAAAACAAAAAAACGCACACCTACAGACTGAACATTTTCATAAAATCGTGTTTTTGTAGTTTTCATGGAGACGATAACAGTATCATTTTCGAAAACGTGCACTTTGAAACCCGTTTAAAAAGTTTTCAGTTTTTAGTTGAAATGGTTTCAAATAAATGCCCCCTAAATTTCCAGTTATGATGTCAGACTAATTTACCGCTGGTTCAATGGGGAATTTCAATATATGAGTAAAATAAGGTCTGTTGCAAATATAACATTTAATTTTAAAAACGTATAAGTTACTAGATAAGAACGTTTGGTGTGTGAGTGTATGCAGTTTACGTTCTAGAACAAAACGTCAAAGTATATTTACCACAGACCTTTTAACTCATAAACTGAAAACCCCATAGGAAAATCTCGAAGGAACCAGCAGTGAATTAATCATCTGGGTTCAGAACTGCACCACTCTAATCCCTATACAAATGAACCACCAGATTTGAAATGATTCTGGGTCATTGAGTTTATTCATACAGAATTAAGTTAGCAACACATTTACAAATCATGAAGAATGTGACACGTCATACAATAACAGGTGGTCACGTGACATTTTTAACAGGTATCGGTAAATGTCTATGTCCTCAGGACAATCCGGCTGGAAGATGGAACATGGTGGCCGAAGACACTGCAAAAGCCGGTAGACCATCCAACAGGGTCACATCAGGAAATGGGATGATGGCAGAATGAAGGCTCCACTAGCTGCATCAAAGCATGATTATTCTTCCTTCTCTTCAAAATTGTGTTTGATGTCATTCCAGAGTTTCTAAAAAAAAACAATAAACACACAATTAGATCACACATGGTGAGCAGAACACATTACAGATACATAATTTATACTCAGATTGTACAGACACTCCAAATGTAGACTTAGCATCACAGTGTTGTATAATGCCCTTAAATTGTTTTTATAAGATCTGATCATTATTAGGACAAAATTATATTATTATCAAACTGAGATGTGTTTTTATAGGCTTAAGTTAAGCTCTATATTTTCATGATCCCACTGAATATTTGGTTGTAGTTAGCCAGCGGGCTAATCAAGGTCAGTCTGCCGGTGGGTCATGAAGATATCAACTAAATTCAATGGAAAAATAACTTACCCCCCGATTTATGCTTTCAAATACCGCATCTCCAGCCTGATCAAACACCCTCTCGAAGACAACAGCGCCCACCATGATGGTTATGGCGAAAGTTGACGTTCTCCTGAAGAGCAAATTGTAGACACTTCTTACGAGCGCCATGTTGGTCAATGGAGTATTCCGGAAGAAGGGGCGGGGCGATGAGCTGTCTATCAAATCCGTCGACCAATGAGTCTATAAAGCAAATACATTTTAAATTAATTCGTTTATTTATTTGAGTATTTTACTTTTTTTTTTTACTTTAACAGACCTATTTGTACACGTACCATTATTTCTTACATATATATCTAACACACTGAATGTTTTGTAACAGAAATCTAACATAAATTAGCAATCCATTCATATATTTCGCGTATTTACCATTCAATTTAGTTATTACTTTTACATTTGAGAGTAATTATGGCTTAATTTAATCAATTCTAGTCATTAAACACCCCCTTTAAGAGTGGAATGGAAGATTCCACCCCCCTCTCGCACAGTCGTTTAGTTTCCTCCGTAACCCGGTTGATTTTCCCACGTGACCGCTGCAACTTCCTTTCTTGTGGCAGCCATCGAGAAAAATGGTGAGGATTTTACCGAAACCCAACAATCTAAATCAATCTGGTCGATTATACATGCTTAATATCTCTGAAAACACGTTTAAAATACACATTGAGTTGTGCGCTAGAGTTTGAGCACAGTATTTGAAGTGATGATCTTGATATAAAGTGGAAAATAATTGATTAAACGAGACCGTGGTCTGTGCCTGTAGCCTGTTAGCGTAGCCGTAGCGTAAGATTTAACAACTTGAAACCTGCAATAATAGGCACACAAAAGTATAATTTTTTTTTGTAGCTACTTTTTGATATTGTAGATTTAAGCAGTCAACGGCCATCGGACACAAATTGACATTGTTAAAACCTGTTTTAGACGACACTAGTTAAATTCAGTGTGAACTAACATGTTTTCAAAGCATCAACATCAGAAACCCGTGATATTATGTTTAGGAAATTGAAGAAAACCAATCCTCAATAACTGCATTTGTTTGCTTGTGATGTTTGTACACAATATTCCACGAGTCTCTAATATGGTTAAACGGAGGGGTCCTGCAGAGTTTAGCTCTATCTTTCCTCCACACCTTCTGGTGTTTGTAGTTTGCCTAGAAAGTCCTTGATTAGCTGGTTCAAGTGTGTGTCATTCTGGTTGGAGCTAAACTTTGCAGGACAGTGTCAGTGACCCTCCAGGAGCAGGATTGGACACCCCTGGTTTTAACATGTATATTGGTTTGGAGTGATTCTAATGGATCTTGTTATTGTAGGCAAAGATCAAGGCCAGGGACCTTCGCGGGAAGAAAAAGGAGGAGCTGCTGAAACAGCTGGATGACCTGAAGGTGGAACTGTCCCAGCTCAGAGTCGCCAAGGTTACTGGCGGAGCTGCCTCCAAACTCTCCAAGATGTGAGTGCTTGCTGGGAGTCACTGGTTTTAGTCTTTACCAGAGTTTACTATTCGTGGATGTGTGCTTTTGGCCTGAATGTGCTGTGTAGGAGAAAGAATTGTTTGGGGCCCCTCCTGTGATTCAGTGCCAGCTTTAGTGTAATGGGAATGTGTGTGAATTTTGGCTCTCTATTGTGTTATGATCTAAGAACCAAAAGAACATTCAAGGTTTATTTATTTATATATATATATATATATATATATATATATATATATATATATATATATATATATATATATATTTATATATATATATTTGTATGTGTGCGTGTATGTGTGCATGTTATATTACATGTTTATTTATAAATGTGTATACACAGAGGGTTTGAAATTAACTTTCACTCAACGGCCAATTATGGCTACTAAATTTAAGTTATGGGCCTTTCAGAACTTGTTTTTATTTTTATTTTTTATTGCCTAGTAGATTAACTACATTATATATATATATATATATATATATATATATATATATATATATATATATATATATATATATATAAATATATATATATATAATATATAATATATGTGTGTGTGTGTGTGTGTGTGTGTGTGTATATATATATACACACACACACACACACACACACACACACACACACACACACACACACATATATTATATATTATATATATATATATATATATATATATATATATACACACACACACACACATATATTATATATTATATATATATATATATATATATATATATATATATATTAATATAATATAATAAAATATATATATATATATATATATATATATAAAATAAATAAATAGTTCAGATGCAAAAGCCTCTAAGTGCCATCTGAAATTCTTCTAGAATGATAATTTTTATCAAGCTCGTATATTTAATTTCAATAATTTAACTTTATAAATTACATATTAATTGTCATTTAAGTGAAATTACTTAAATATACAAGCTTTATATAAATGATCATTCTAGGTCAATTGTCTATATACAATTTGTTTTGGGATTTCATAGAATTTCTTATTCAAACAAAACGAGCCATCTCCATTTCATAAAATGTATTTTAGGTGGACAGATCAGAACAGTACATATAACATTTAAAAAAAAAATAGGATGTTGGAAACTAACTGTCTTCTGTTAACCGAATGCCTTTTAATCTTCGCTATTGCTTAAATGCAAATGATCAAGTGTGCCGTTATTTGAAGTAAGCCAGATATGTGCAGATTGTGCGCAATACGGTGTTTAATATATCATGATGACGCACGAGTTGAGTATTTGCGCTAAATCGGCGCAGATTTGTCTTTCACAGATTTCCCCTGAAAAGTGGGTAAACGAGTAACACGCCAAATTGCCTGGTGATTTGACAGCGTTACCGGCCACAGATGATTTTTAACCACTGTTGGCGGGTGTTAATTTCAAACCCTATATAGTTAATGTGTGTGTGTTCCATGTATTTATAACATATTTGATAGCATGCTGCCTTTTCTATTGAATTTGAATCAATTGAAGGCTACATTCGAAAATGTAAAGCATTATTCTGATTAATTTCCAATTTCCTTTTCAGCCGTGTGGTTCGCAAGTCCATCGCTAGAGTCCTCACAGTTATCAACCAGACACAGAAGGAGAATTTGAGGAAGTTCTACAAGGTCAGTTTAATACCACTAAAACACACATTCATGCATACTTTTGCAGAGATGCTGTTTCACTGATGGGATATGCCTTATACTCATTTTTAGTTGGTCTACATGTTAAAGTCACTGTGAACCGGATCTTGCAACCGATTTTACTTCAGTGTTGTATTTCCAAGTGAAAGAGCATATTGAATAGAGGGTGGGGGTTTTACTTTAGCGCACCGCCTCTCCATCCCGAGCCGTCAAAGGGAACAGCATTCCAGAGCGGAAGCAAATTTTCCGATTTTAATTAAAGATTGCCACAACACATATTTTTCCCCGTGTATTAACTTGCACGGATTAACTGTTCACCACAAGACTAGTAAGGTGCGCTAACAAAGTAAATGGGGTCAATTTTTTAATTCATGATGACTTAAAAGAAGATCAGGTTATACTGCAAGTCCAAATATGATCTAGACACCAACATGAAGTCTCTTCAGGCAGAGACATGAGACGCAAACCCACAACTACACAACACATCTGTCTGTGAAGAACGAACTGAGCAAGAACGATCACCCAGCACTCCTCCTGCACAAGTGGAGACAGTGTGAATACTCTCTTGCTAAAGAAATACGGCTGTTCACAGCAGAGTCTTTAAATGACGCTCATCTGCTGTGAGCAGCCGACAGAACGTTTATATGCCGTCTCTTATTAAATAAGAATATAATTATATTATAATAACACTACAACAGCGTTTTGGGGGCCTGAAAATGCAGACTTTTAAAAACAGGCTTCAAAGTGTACGTTTTTAAAAACGACACCGTTATAGTCTGTGTAAGCTACGAAACGGTGACGACATGCGCATCACATGTTCAGTCTATAGGTAGAGTTTATTTACAAAGTGACATCGCCATATACCAGCCTGGCATAAATAATGCAGTGTTTAGTCGGATCTGTGTGGACTGGGATCGTTTTGTCGTCTGTATGCAAAACTTTTCAAAAGCGCAAAGGAAAAACTTTTCTGTATATATTGCTATTTACAATGTTAGGGATGCATGATGTATTGGCCACCATATTGGTATCGGTAGATATTGTTTATTTTTAATGTTGTTATCTGCCCAATAGAAGAAAATTTGGCCGATATATTAAAGTCGATAAATAATGGATTTCCTTCAGCTGAGACACTTCAGATGTGCACTGTTCAACATGATGTAATCACTTCAAAAAGGAAAATAGTTAAGAGCAACATGTGCAGCGCAACTGTCATAAGCCCCTTTCACACAGAGATTCCGGAAAATACACGGATAAAGTGACACGGGATTTGACCCGGGTTCGTTTGATTTTGGCTCATTCACACTGCCAGTGATTTTCCGGAATCAGAGAGTGCGTTCACACACAACCCGTAAAAATCCCGTAAAGACACGTGACATCGATGTGACTTTAATGTCTCAGCAGTGTCTTCTTAAGTTTGCTTATGAGCTGCGACTTCTCTCGAGAAACCACGCTTGTGCATTTTTTTTTTTCTCTGATTTGATCATAAACTAGCGCATTACGTACCGTTTCACAGCTGGCGAACGATCCCGGCTTCAGCGGCATCACTAGGCTACAACACGGCATTATTACGGCTTTTGTTCACACAGCGCGCGTTCCGGGACTGAACACGGCAATGTTACTAGTCCCCAACACGGCATCAATCCCGGGTCGTGTTTGCGTTCACACAAAAGGCCCTCTGGCAATTTCCCGGGTTCAAAGCGCTGTGTGAAAGGGGCTATATAGGCTTCATAAAATTATAATGAGAACATGGTGTGCTTGTGACAACTTTTAATGGTGAGACTTGTTTTTGTAATTATGCTCTTAAATTAAATAAACTTGGATTTAGATTTATTGGCCAATATATCAGTTATCAGCTTTCAAATATAAAGAATTATCAGTATCAACCAAAATGTTTATATCGGTACATCCCTAGTTAACAACTATGGAAACTGTCTTCACAGTCTGTGAGAACTGCTCATTTACTTTAAATCAGGAAGTTTTTACAGCTTTCATATGGTATAAGTGTTTGTAAATGTTAGTCCAATGTATTCTAACAGCCCTGTTCTCTTCATCTTCAGGGTAAGAAGTACAAGCCTTTGGACCTGAGGCCCAAGAAGACCCGCGCCATCCGTCGTCAGCTGACCAAACACGAGGAGAACCTGATGAACAAGAAGATGCAGAGGAAGTCCCGCCTCTACTCCATTCGCAAATTCGCCATCAAGGCTTAAGAGGCTGTACTGTTTTTCACTGAAAAAATAAAACTCCCCACCCTGGAATTAAGAGTCTTGAGTCTGTGTGTCTCTCTGAAGCAGTAATAGGGATTCTTGAGAAATGTGAAGTGCTGATGGCATATGGTACATGTCTTATCTTTCTAGATCAGTGTATTTCAACGGGTGAGTTTTGAGGGGGTTGTGCAGGGTGTAGTCAAAAACAAGTCGATGTTTTTTGATTGCAAGATTTATTTTGAAAGGCGTGAACACAAACTCATGCGTAAGCATGAACACTTAACTCTTAAGTGAGCCTGAGGAAAACAATGTCCTGATTCAGGATCTGCTGTCAGGTGATATGTTAGTGTCAGTATTCAAATGTTATTTTCATAACTTGGTATGAAACAAATTTCAAACTGTCAGACATTATATTGAGCTTGCTGCATTTGCACGCACTATCACCATCACTATATAAAAGGCAAATAATTACAAGCATGCAATGTTATGTTAGTAAATCATGAAATTACCAATACATAACACGATTGGTGTGTCGTGTGTTAGCTGGGAAGGATTTGCATGCAGGTATGATGTTCATTCAACTCATTCAAATGTGAATTAACAGCTCAGGTTAGTTTACATTGTGTAATAGTTTATGTAGCCTTAATCCAAAATACTCTATTTTCACTTTGTGCTGTTTTATATAGTGTTCTGGTGCACTCAGGATTTCAGGATTTTAATGGCCATGGGAAGATGTGGGTCACATGGCCAAACCAGCTGAGAACCACTGATCTAGATAAGGAATATTGTGGTTTCATGTTCTGACACGTATGTATAGGGATAAGCTGTGTGCTATTGGACTGTATAGGCTATATCACACGGACAGTCACTTTATCTGTTTTTTACATTGGAACTTGGAGGATTGAAGTGGTTTTTCCATTGAAGTTACTGGAATCTACAGTATGCTTGATATCTTTGCAGTCATAACTATGTAAAAAAAAAAATGTAGTTATTAAAAAGTAGAATAAAATTCAAGATATTTAAAATAACTTGATATATAAAACTTAGGGCTTGTTTTGGTTATTAACTTATTAAAAGATTCTGTAGCAAAAACAGATTTAAAGGGATAGTTCACCCAAAAATGAAAATTCTGTCATCATTTACTCACCCTAAAGTTGTTCCAAACCTGTATGAGTTTCTTTCTTCTGTTGAACACAAAATAAGATATTTTGAAGAGTGTTGGCAACAGAACAGTTAATAGACACCATTGACTTCCATATGGGGAAAAAACATGTTCAGCAATATGTGCAACATCAACTGCAAAATATATTTTGTGTTCAGCATAAGACAGAAACTCATACAGGTTTCGCAACAATTGGAGTGTGAGTAAATGATGACAGATTTTCATTTTTGGGTGAACTATCCCTTTAAGTTCATTAGAATAAGATTTGGATTTGATTTTTACCCTTTTTGTATTTGTAGCTAATCTTGCCTTCAAATCCTCAAAATAAGTTTTTACTTTAAAAATCATAATTGTGATGTGTGTTTAAGTGTTTTAGATTGCAGAAAAAAATGGGTTTGTAATCTACTTTTATTTTATTATGACAGAAAACATAAGACGATTCAGTTATTTATTTATATTTTTTTAACAAATCCTTTTTAAAGATATTTTTAATTTTAAAGGATTATATATATATATATATATATATATATATATATATATATATATATATATATATATTTTTTTTTTTTTTTTTTTTTTTTTTTTACAGAATTTTTTAAAAGTATTTTCCAGATAATATTTAAATGATCTCTGGCTGTAGAACAGAAACATGAAAAAATCAAATAAAAAAGAAAAGAATATATATGTAATATTTACAATTTTATATTTTTCAGAATGGCATGCATGGTCAAGCATCACTTAAATTGTGTGAAAAACATGGTGCAAACTGTATTTGTTATTTAAATTTATATGTATTATCATAATCATAAACACTTTGGTCAGTACTGTTAAAATAGTTTTACAGTTTACTGCACTCTACTATTCTTCAAGTAATTTACCTACAGCAGAAAATGAATTGAAAGTCTCAGAATCAGAAGCCTTGCGCGCTCAAGTTACAAATGGACAAGCTCTATGTTACAAATAAGTTGGTATCGCCGTCATCTTTATCGTCCTGTTCACTGTTTAAACTCGTCCATCTCTCACTTCTCTCCTCTGAGTCTGAGCTGTTTTCTTCATCCAGTTGCTCAGATCCGCAGACGAGAAGCTCCCCGCCGGGACTGAACACACAGCCGAACGCTGAGTCCTTATGACCCTGAAACACACACACACAGTATGAGGCTTTGTGATGTCATCATAATGCTAAACATGACCAGTCAAAGGTTTTGGATCACCTGCAGCCTCTTCACACAAGCTCCAGTGGTCGTATCCCAGATCCTCACCTGATGAAGAGACGTGTCAAAATCAAGCTGTGCGGCACAGACTGTGTGTGTGTGTGTGTGAATGAGTATGTGTTTGTTTTACCGTGTCGCCTTCAGCGGCGGATGCTAAAACCCGTCCGTCTCTGGAGAAGGCCAGACTCCTGACCCACACACGCTCACAACCCCCCAACACAAACAGACACGCAGGACGCTTCGGCAACCACACGCGCACCGTCCCGTCCCATGAGCCTGAGGCCTAGAACACACACATGCAATACATAAATAAATCAAGTTACAAAAGATTTCCATTTCAAATAAATGCTGTTCTTTTGAACGCATTTGAAAGAATCCTGAAGAAAAATTAATCAGTTTTCACAAAAATATTAAGCAGCACAACTGAGCATCAAATCATCATATTAGAATGATTTCTGAAGGATCATGTGACACTGAAGACTGGAGTAATGATGCTGAAAATGCAGCTTTGATCACAGGAATAAATTACATTTAAACATATATTCAAATAGAAACTTGGAGTAATCTTTCAGAATTGTATTGTTTTTACTGTATTTTTGATCAAACAAATGCAGGCTTGGTGAACCCGCCGTTAAATATCTAAATCTTTAACAAAAATCTTACCAACCCCAAACGTTTGATTAGTAGTTAATGTTCTTCACCAAACACATGATTGTTTTATAGGAAGAGGACAAGAATTACACACATTGAACTTCATTTTGGGGGCTTTTAGGTCGTTTTAATTCTACGCTCTTAAAATTAAAGAGCCTTTCAGTTCTTAAAAGAACCATTTATTTTTTCTTACTGTGAGGAACATTTTTATAATCTGAAGAAACGTTTTCCATAAAGAACCTTTTATGGAATGGAATGGTTTCATGGATGTCAAAAGTTCTTAATTGAACCATTAACGCCAATAAAGAACCTTCATTTTTAAGAGTGCACTTTGAAAAAAAGGTTACAGTGAGGAAAATAAGTATTTAAACACCCTGCTATTTTGCAAGTTCTCCCACTTGGAAATCATGGAGGAATCACAATATATGATTTTTTAACTATTTATTTGTATGATACAGCTGCAAATAAGTATTTGAACACCTGTCTATCAGCTAGAATTCTGACCCTCAAAGACCTGTTAGTCTGCCTTTAAAATGTCCACCTCCACTCCATTTGTTATCCTAAATTAGATGCACCTGTTTGAGGTCGTTAGCTGCATAAAGACACCTGTCCACCCCATACTACAATCAGTAAGAATCCAACTACTAACATGGCCAAGACCAAAGAGCTGTCCAAAGACACTAGAGACAAAATTGTACACCTCCACAAGACTGGAAAGGGCTACGGGGAAATTGCCAAGCAGCTTCGTGAAAAAAGGACCACTGTTGGAGCAATCATTAGAAAATGGAAGAAGCTAAACATGACTATCAATCTCCCTCGGACTGGGGCTCCATGCAAGATCTCACCTCGTGGGGTCTCAATGATCCTAAGAAAGGTGAGAAATCAGCCCAGAACTACACGGGAGGAGCTGGTCAATGACCTGAAAAGAGCTGGGACCACCGTTTCCAAGGTTACTGTTGGTAATACACTAAGACGTCATGGTTTGAAATCATGCATGGCATGGAAGGTTCCCCTGCTTAAACCAGCACATGTCAAGGCCCGTCTTAAGTTTGCCAGTGACCATTTGGATGATCCAGAGGAGTCATGGGAGAAAGTCATGTGGTCAGATGAGACCAAAATAGAGCTTTTTGGTCATAATTCCACTAAACGTGTTTGGAGGAAGAAGAATGATGAGTACCATCCCAAGAACACCATCCCTACTGTGAAGCATGGGGGTGGTAGCATCATGCTTTGGGGGTGTTTTTCTGCACAGGGGACAGGGCGACTGCACTGTATTAAGGAGAGGATGACCGGGGCCAAATGTCTTAAATTATTGCATAGTACTTCAATGTTAATGGGCTATTTCATTTTTTCTAGTGATGAAGTATGTTTACAGGCTGCTAAACTTCATAAAATATAATTGCAATTAAAAATGGATTAAAACAAAATGAATTAGCCTAATTAAAACTAAATCCATAAAACGATCCCATGATGGGTGAAGCGTCTGACAGAACCCGTTCCTCTGAGAGTGTGTATGGGAAAACTCAGCATGAAATTATATGCATTCTGAGTTCAAGGAAATTATTCATTTTCACGAACTATTAAATGTCCCGTTTATCCTGAATCAAATACCAAAGCTCACTCTCAACAACAAATCTGCTCACCAGCATCCCAGTAACAGAGAAACAGAGACAGGCCACGTTTCCCAGATGCCCCTGTAATGTCACGACATCCTTTCCTTCATGAAGTTTCCACACTCTCACGGACCGATCCCAGGAGCCTGTGGCCTGTGGCGAAGAGAAAGAACGAAGAGGTGATGCAGCTCGTCCTGAACGGCTCAAAACAAGCGACACGGAGAGAGTGTGAGAGTCATACCACACACTGCGAGTCTGAGGAGAAGACGCTGCTCTGGACAGCTGCAGTGTGACCCCGCAACTCCTCAAACATCTCACCACACTGAAACACCAAACATTAGATTCTCAAAAACACCTGTCACTACATGAGGAGAGTCCCAGAGCTCTGTCCTTAGATCATGCTTAGGGTTAGTGATCTGAAACAACCCGTTAACCGTAAGTAACACTTCATCATAATGCTCATCCCACACCATCTTAATGATAATGAAAGTGAGGGGTTTTAAATTCCCATGAGAAAAACATCATACAAAGTATTTTTTTTTTTTAAATGTTATGATATTAACTGAATAATATTTTTAGACATACTTGCTACATTTGGTATTATTTTCTTTGTCAGAAATCATGATTTTAATAATTAATTTTATTATATTCTAAAATATTTTATTTGAATAACAAATCAGATTTTTTTGTCGTATACATTTTGATGTTTTTTATTTTATTTTTAAAAGAAAATAATATTAATCATATAGATATTAAAGGAATTATTTAAATATAAGGATAATTTTAACTTAGTTTTAGCTTTAAAGCAGTTATAAGATAAAAATCTTTAAAAAAAATAATTAAACAAATGAAAAAATATATATAATAGACAAAGTATAATATAATATAATGTAATATAATAAAGAAATATATAATAGACAAAGTATAGTGTAATAATAACATAAACATTTAAATAATATATAATTGACAAAAGTATAAGTATAATATAAAATATTATATAATATTAACATAAAAATATATAATAATAACAAAGAATAATACAATATTAACAAAGCATATAATATAATATAATATAATATAATATAATATAATATAATATAATATAATATAATATAATATATAATGTATTATAATTATTACGGTGGCCGAGAGAGCTCAACGCGCTGCAACTGAAGAAAACACATGCAAATAGAAAAAAACACACAATTTGCATTTTTCTATTTGCATGTGTTTTCTTCAGTTGCTGTGCGTTGAGCTCTCTTGGCCACCGTAAATATTAACATTATAATGAAAAATATATAATATACAAAGTATAATATAAAATAAAATATAATATCAAGTAAATATAATATTAACAAAGTATAATATAGAATATCATATCATATGAAAATAATATATAATATAGACAAAGTATAATATAATTTAAAGTATGATAAATTATTGCCAAAAAGTATAATATAATATTAACATAAAAATGAAAATAATATATAAGCATAAAGTATACTATATAATATTAACATAAAAATATTTATAATAGACAAAGTATAATAATGATATAAAATAGAATATAAAGTAGGCCTATAATGTAATATTAACATAAAAAAATAAATATAATAGTCAAAGTATAATATTATGCACCTAACATTTTTCTCACATTACATAAATGGCAATTTATACATGAAAATATATAATGTGCCTTTATATTTTAGGAAGAGGTGTCTCTTGAAGTATGATTTTAAAAAAGGGAAGTGTTTGTTTCATTTGGTTAAATACATTTGTCCCTCTATTTCTGTATGTATTAAAAGGGAAGCGCATGCTTGTTTTAGACATTAGTTCCTGAGCTAGCAATAGAAGTGTTGTTTTCTCACCTGAACTCTCCAGATCAGCGCCCTGTTGTCCCATCCACCCGACAGCAGCCACTGGCCGTCCGGACTGAAGCTCACCGTCTCCACACTCCGCGTGTGACCTGAGGTTCAGAACAACAACTCGAGCACATTTAGGCTGTGGTTGTAGTAGGCTATATTCATCTAAAGGTGATTATAAAGCAGAAAAGGGCTGATAACTATAATGATATTTTTGTTGCTGCAGATGAAGCGAAGAATTAGGCCTATTTGAGTTCATTATGAACGTAAACACACCTGTCAGTATGTGTGTGCATTTAGTGCTCGAGCTGCACCAGATTCTGACGGTACAGTCGTGGGACGCGCTCGCGAACAGCTGACCATCCGTCGAGAAAACGCACGATTTCACTGGACCTACAGTTTATTTTTTAAAAACAAAGAAATAAACAAAGAAAATATTAGAAATGTTAGAATTGCCCATTTGCCCTCATTAAATATACTTCTCTAGCCTATGCCCTATCATACCCACTGCACCAATGGATGGACTCGTTACTTGTGTATAGGCTATATCTTGCACTCTTGCATATCTAAGTGTTTTGTACATTTTCTTTCTATCTTTTTTTATCTTTTACCTGTTTCTCTGGATTTGCTCTGTCCTTGGATTTGTCTTTTCTCTGTGTTTTTGAGTTCTGCTAATAAAACCTATCTACACTTCATAAATGAATGCCACTATATAGCTATATGTGTATATATACGAGTTTAGATAGCAGGGTTTTATTAGCAGAACATTTTACTCTTTATTACTCTATAATATTTTTTTGAGGATAGGCTATTTTATTTAATTCATATTTTCCACAGGTAATTTAAAAAGTTGAACTTTTTGTGACAACATATAAAGAGGGTTGAAGAAGTTTGTCCAAATTCAAGCTTTTGGGGTTTTTTCATGGTCTGTTGTAGTAATTTGTTAATGCTTTTGCACTTTTAAATTCTCTTGTTTGAGGGGTGAGTAGAATAATGTCATCTCATTGAGTTTTTTTAAACGCTTATTACTGCGTTCAGCAAACTCATGTCGTTCCAGACTCGTAAGACTTGCGTTCAATTCATATGGATTGGTTTTATGATCTCTTTATGAAATTTTTGAAGCGTCAAAGTGGTAGTTGCGTAGCTGCCAATGGAGGCACAGAAATATCCATTTCATTAAAAAGATCTTCATTTGTCTTCCAAAGATGAAGGAAAGTCTTGCAGGTTTGGAACAACATGAGGGAGAGTAATTAATGACAGAATTTTCATTCTTGGGTGAACTATCCCTTTAAAGGGGTGGTTGATTATGATTTCACTTTTCTAACTTTAGTCAGTGTGTAATGTTGCTGTTTGAGCATAAACAACATCTGCAAAGTTACAACGCTCAAAGTTCAAAGCAAAGGGAAATATTTTCTTTTACAGAAATTCCTTTATAAGGACTACAACAAACGGCTGGTAGAGACTACACAACATTCCTCCCGGGTTAATTACATCACCAACTCTAGAATTTACATTAACCCCGCCCCTGGAACACGATATATAGATTATCAAGACAGAAAATGCTAATCACTAGAAGATAACTACACATAAGCTACATACATTCATCAACTAACCATTCAGAAACGTTGTTGTCACTTCTTATTGAGTCTCTCCATCATTGTCTGACTCCGGTTTGAACATAAAAGGTTAAAAGTTTTTGAATTTTTTTGTGAGGTAAAAGGACATGAGCTGTTGAAGCTCCGCCCATTGTGCCGGGAGCAGCAGTTCATTTGCATTTAAAGGGACAGAGACAAAAACGGTGCGTTTTTGCTCACCCTCAAAAAGTGACAATTTTAACATGCTATATAAGAATATCTGTGGGGTATTTTGAGCTAAAACTTCACATACACACTCTGGGGACATCAAAGACTTATTTTACATCTTGTGAAAAGGGCATTATACCACCCCTTGAATGCACCTGAGTGTCCGCTGACTGTGGCCAGGTGTTCTGCGCTGGTGGCGTTCCACAGGTAAAGTCTGCCATCATCACAGCAGCTGAGCAGAATCTGACAGTCAGGTGAGAACACACAGCAGTTCACCTGAGACAGACAAGAACATGAACACAGGCTTGCTCTGTCTATATTTAAATTAAGTACAAACAAACATTACCTCTCCTTTGTGTCTGGAAAAATATCTAATGTTGGACACGCTGAAGTCCTCTGAGGGATGACGCCACGTGTTTCCTTTTTCATGAGAAAGCAACATTTCAGAAATGTCACAAATGTAATAATTAATCGAACATGGTCAATGAATCATGGAGCTTAGCTGCTGTCGTTGGTGTTGCAGCTCAGTTTTGTTTGGGTTTTGTATCCAGAGTTACGGTCTCTTGAGTGTCTGCGCTTTATTACAATTCTCTCCTGGTTTAGACAGTCATTAACTCTGAAAACACATTAACAAGCTGAGTTTGTGAGTTTGCCTGCCAGTAGCACTTTTAAGCACTGATTTTAAGTCATGCAAGAAGTACATAAAACTCACTTCAAAATGATTTTATAAGCTCATGATGTGAATGATGCATAGAGTACAAGTACATACAGTAAAAAAAGGTAATCCTAAAATAAAAAAAGTAAAAACATATTTAGATACCTGTTATTATGGAAGCTTGTTTCCACCACTGAATAAAACAAATATAAAAGATAATTGCGACTTTTTAATCTGACAATTCTGACTTTTTTCCTCAGAATTGTGAGATATAAAGTCGCAATTGTGAGTAATAAAGTCAGAATTGCAAGATATAAAGTCGCAATAACCTTTTTTATGTTTTATTCAAAGGCGGAAACAAGGTTCCATATGTTACAGTAAAGCTTCAATTTTGGTTTCACTTTTCATTTTTCATGACTCATAATAATTCCATCCATTTGCATATTAAATAACCCTGAATAAAGATATAATAATATATTATTATAAATAGTAATTGAATTACATGAAAACATAAAACTAATATTTCATACAAATATTTAATATTTATACTAATACCTTTCATAACCATTTGAAATATTAAAAAGAAATCGCATTAGCAATATGTTAGTAACATGTCAGTTGATTCTAGGCTGAAGGAGAGAAATCTGTCACTGTGAATCCTCTCAGTAAGTCTGTTTGACAATCCCAAACTTCAGAAATGTCCACATAAGGAATTTTTGCACTGTCCTGTTAAATGTGTCACCTCTATGCATGTCTGTTCATGCTGTGTGTGTAATAATATGTGTATGAATACCAGTTTACCCCGTGACCCTTCAGAAGTCCTGACATGTTAGTGTCAGTTTTTTTTTGTCCCGTATTTTTGAGAAATGATCCACCCAGGCACTAATATTCCATGGCTGTTTCTGATTTACTGTTAGAAAGGAAGACATCTGTGTTCTGGTCTCACAGTCAGAGAGAGTCACTGACGTAACAGATCCGTAGGCTTTCTCTCTGAATGTTTGTTCTTGACAGCAGGATGTTTAGCGGGTCGTTTGCATGAGTTTCACGCAGCTCGCTCACAGCAGGAGATGTGTGTTAGTCATTCTGTGTGTCCTCACGCCTATGCAGGAAACAGTGACACCTTTCACCTTTACTGGATAACAGTCACTTTGATAGAATCACAGCAGTTTCAAAAACAAAATTTATAATCCCAGATAGTTGAAGCACATTTTTTAGAAACAAATGCAAATAAATAAAAATCATGTATACAAGTAGGAGCTAAATATATAATCAACTTAATCTACAAGAGAGTAGAAAATGCATCCCATATCTTTTTTTGTTGACGTCAAATGTTGTGCGTCAAATCAAGCTCTTTTTGGTGCATTATTGGTGTAATATCATATAATATGTTTGCTTTTAGGACATTTTTGATTTGGTCTTGAAGCCAAACCAGTTGAGAACTTTTTAAGAGGAAGTTGAGCTCTCTGACCTGCATGATAAGGGGGCTATAATTAAATTGTGCGTGTGTGTGTGGGTGTGTGGGTGTGTCTGTGTGTGTGTGTGCTGGTAAACCCTACGTTATGGGGGATAAAATATCTTATAGAAGATGAATGCAATATCTGATATCCTTGTTCTTGTGGGGACATTTTTTTGGTGAGGAAAACAGCTTATAAATCATAAGTGATATTTTTTGAAAATGTAAAAATGCAGAAAGTTTTCTGTGATGGGTTGGTTTAGGAGTAGGGTTAGTGTAAGGAAGTAGAATATACAGTTTGTACAATGGAAAGTCCTCATAAAACATGGAAACCCAACGAGTGTGTGTGTGTGTGTGTGTGTGTGTGTGTGTGTGTGTGTGCGTGCGTGCGGATATGTGTTGGTGTGCATGTTTTTGAGAATTACTGAAGTCACATCTACATGCAGAGTTGGTCTTTTGTAGAAAACAGGAAATCATCACTCTCATGTGTTTTTCACCTTTATACATATTTGATCTGCTCCTACAACTGCGTCACTCTAGCACTAGTTGACCGCAATGCAGTAACCCATAACCACAGGAAAATAATACACTTATGGAAAATGAAAACAGATGTTCGAATCAAATGACTTTTCAGTTGTCTTCTTGATCTCTGGTCATCTGTAGGGGAAGGATCAGAACTGTGACCTCTATTCTTGTGTTATCTCTCACTGTCAGACAGCCCTTTCCTTCCCACACAATCTGTGGTAGAACAAGATCTTAGCTTGAATCCATTAACTAAGCTGAAATTGTTCTGTTAGACCAACAGGGCTTTTAACTTTTAGAAATACAAGATTTTTTTGTTTAAGTCACATCTTGCTTACAAGTAAGCAGTAATTAATCTAATTCTATAAATAAATAAATATCCCATTAAAGGGATAGTTCACCCAAAAATGAAAATTAACCCATGAATACCTAAAGTCATCCTAGGTGTTTATGACATTCTTCTTTCAGACGAATACAATCTGAGTTATATTAAAAAATGTCCTGGCTCTTCCAAGCTTTATAATGACAGCGAATGGGTAAATATTTTTTGAAGTCCATCAAAGCGCATCCATCCATGATAAAAGTGCTCCACACAGCTCTGGCGGGTTAATAAAGGCCTTCTAAAGTGAAGCTATGTCGTGATTCGTGTATGAAAAATATCCATATTTAAAACTTTATCGACTAAAATAACTAGCTTCCGGCAACAGGCCGTACGCAAGTCGACTTGCACCAAAAGAGTAACACTTGACGATGTGTGATGTAGGATGTAGGAGTAGCGTAAGCTTTGACGCCTCTCGCGGTTCAAACACACAGGGCTGGGCAACAGACTCAAGCTCCTCCGACATTAAAATTCTCATTTTAGACTTCTAATTTGTGACTGGTGTTTTGTTTTGCTCTATCCTCTGCACCCCCACGTTTATCATTACGTTGTGTGTCTCTGTGTGTTACTCATTCGCCATAAATCGGCCGTTTGCCGGAAGTTAGTTATTTTAGTCGATAAAGTTTTAAATATGGATATTTTTCTTACACAAACACATAATTTCAGAAGGCCTTTATTACCCCCTCAGAGCCTGTGGAGCACTTTTATCATGGATGGATGCACTTTGATGAACTTCAAAAAACATACAGCCGATCACTGCTATTATAAATCTTATAAGAGCCAGAATATTTTTTAATATAACTCTGATTGTATTCATCTGAAAGAAGAATGTCATATTAGGATGGCTTGAAGGTGAGTAAATCAAGGGCTAATTTTCATTTTTGGGTGAACTATCCCTTTAAGACTTAACGGTTTAACTATCCATTTAAGACTTGTTTGGTAGTGAAAAATAGTTATAAATAGTTAATAGTTAGTTGAGAAAATCAAGTAGGCCTACCTCAAAAACACAAAATAGTCAAAAACAAGCGGGGACGAAGATGATGTCATCGGAATGGAACGACACCGCTGAAAGAGAGAGAGAGAGAGAGAGAGAGAGAGAGAGAGAGAGAGAGAGAGAGAGAGAGAGAGAGAGAGAGAGACTGAGACTGTCACTGAGACTGAGACTGAGACTGACTCACAGTGAGCTCTTTCCACGAAGCTCTCTCGTGTCGGGCTTCGTTTGCATTCCACACACAGATAAACCGTGTTGAGAATTCGCTCGTTTTTAATTTACAAAATTGGACGTCTTTCTCAGTCATGGGGAAAGTTTTTCTTTTCGTTTTGATCACATTCATTCTTCTGAACGCGATCCAGGCTAAAGGTAAGCAAATCGATTTGTTGGAAACCGTTTAGTTTTGATTCACTTCAAACAATCCATTGGTCTACATCATGTGTGTGATCGTGATGAACGAGAAAACATTCGATTTACTGTAAAAATCCAAAACCATAACAAAAAGGCTTCATCATTCAATCTGATTTTGCTCAAATGATAGAAGTGCTGTAGAATTGTGCAAGAATTTTAGAGTTTTAGTGTTATTTTTTCTTAAAGATTATTTCCGAAATAATCTATAAACATTCTATAAACTACAGTAGAACATTTGAGAAGTTTTATTTAATATATATATATATATATATATATATATTTTTTTTTTTTAATAATAATATATAGATTGTATTATAAAATATACAATCAAGTAAAAAAGTAAAAAGTAAAAATACATGAATAGCTTTACAAAATAATAAAACAAACATACTACATAAACCAAAGGATCCACAACACACAAACATACTTCACAAAGTAATAAAAGCAAGTCTATGCAAATACGTTTTTGAGACTTAAAAACAGACACAGATTGCGCAGATGTAATATCCATTGGGAGACTATTCCATAACATTGGAGCAATGGAGCCACTGCAGAATCTCTGTCACCTTTTGTTTTATATCATTAATCAGGATCTTGGAACAGCCAACAATCCATGACTAGAAGATCTGAGACATCTAACAGTTTCCTAAGGTCTTGAAAGGTCAACTAAATACTTAGACGCCAAACCATGTAGTGCTTATATGTCAATAATAAATAATATCTTAAAAAATATCCAAAAAGGAATTGGTAGCCAATGTAATGAGTCTAAATTTGGAGTAATAGGATTAAAAGATCTAGTTTGTGTCAATAATCTTTAGTAGCAGCATTTTGTAACTGAAGCTGTGATAAAATGTGTTGCTTTAAAGTAGAAAACCGGACATTGCAATAATCCAGATGAGATGATTAACAACAGCATTAATAAGTTTCTCTGTGTCTTTAAAATTTATAATCTGTCTCACCTTGGAAATATTTCTTAACTGAGTATAGGAAACACATATTTCTTAACGTGATATTAAATTTTTTAAGTGGTGTCAAAATAAACACCCAAGTTTTTAACTACCTGCTGAATATTAGGAACTAACTTGATCTGACTTTTATTATATAAATGACCTATTATCACTACTTCAGTTTTATCAGTATTGAATTGCAGAAAAGCACAAGTCATCCAATTTTTTTATTTCTGCTAAGCATGCTTGGAGGACATCTAAGCTTCTCAGATCATTGGATCACAGTGATAAATATAATTGTAAATCATCTGCATAGCAGAGAAAATGTATATGATGTTTCTAGATTATGGATTCAAGAGTTAACATATAAATTGAAAACAAAATAGGTCCCAACAGGGAGCCCTGAGGAACACCACATTGTAGAAGTGGAGGATAAATCTTCTCCAACTGACACTACAAATGTTCTATTTAACAAATAAGAATTAAACAAGTCCAACTCCCTCCTTGAAACTCCCAGCCATCTATTTAATGTGTCAATTAAGACTGAATTGAATGATCAACTGTAATAAAACAGAACACTCTCCAGCATCCTCTGCAATCAGTAAATCATTAGTCACTCTTAAAAGGGCAGTTTCAGTACTAGGATTGAAAAAATATTGTTTTCACTTATAACCTCCAACAGTTTCTTAGCTACTGCTTTTTCTATTATTTTTAAAATAAAAGGAAATTTAGAGAAGGCAATTTTTCTATCTATCTATCTATCTATCTATCTATCTATAAAACGAGGAGATGTACAATTACTAACTCTTCTATATGTCTAATTGCAGGAAAGAGGGCCGGGAAGAACAAACGAAACATCACTGCCATTGCCAACCCAAGGTTTTTTATAGGAAACGCGAACCCAGTTAACCTCCCTCTTCCTCCTAATCAAACAACAGACCCGCAAGCATGTGTCGTCCCGTCTGTGGAAGTGGTGTTACGCAGCAACAACACGGCAGAGTACCTCCGAGGTCCTCTGAGCAAGGGCTTCATCCCAGCTGTCTACATCATAGCCATCGTCGTCGGCATTCCCGCCAATATCGCCATTTTGGTTGCCGTTGGAACCAAAGTGAGATTAATTTCATCTGCGATTTTGTACTGTAGCTTAGCGTTGTCCGACTTGCTGCTGTTGTTCAGCCTGTTGCTGAAGACACACTATCATCTCAGTGGGAACCATTGGATTTTTGGTGAAATCGCCTGCCGTATCACGACCGCATGTTTTTACGGCAACCTCTACTGCTCAGCTTTCACACTAGCGTTCATTAGCATCAAGCGCTACATTGCCGTGGTTCATCCTTTTCTCTATAAGAGTTTTCCAAAACACACGTTCAGCACCTGTGGTTGTTTAACCGTCTGGATTGTATTTATTATTGCCCTTCTCCCGGAATTCCTAGTGCAACAAAGCTACCACATCACAAATCTTGGAATAATCACATGCCACGACGTTCTTCCAGATTACTACCAGTGGCTTGTCTATTATAACCTTGGTCTCACCTGTGTAGGTTTTTTCCTTCCCCTAGTGGTGACAGTAGCAAGTTACACTTCCATCGTCTGGCACCTGAACCGCTCACATCAAGACTGGGCTCTTTACATCAGAGCTAGCACGTTTAACTTCATTATCTTTGTCATTTGCATCGGCCCAAGCAGCTGTTTTCATTTTGTGCATTACGTCCTGCTGTCTGTTAGCACTACAGAGAGTTTCTACATCTACTTCAGTGTGTCCGTGTGTCTGTGTTGCCTGCATAGTGCTATGGATCCGTTTCTCTTTGTGATCATGTCCAGGACTGTCGGAACCAAACGCTACTTTCTTGGACGCAAAGGACATGCGCTTAGCATCTCTACATAAAGTCAACATGTTGCGCAACCTATTTAGCTTCTGCAATCCTGTGTCTTTCCAAGGGAAACAGGATGTTTAATGTGAACTCGTTGAAACAGGCGAAATAGAAAAACGTTTTAATGGCAGAGAAAGTTGTTGCATTTTGATAAAAGACTACAAGCACTTACACTACTGTTCAAAAGATGACGATCAGTAAGAGTTTTTTCTTTTTTGAAAGAACTTTCTTTAAAAAAAACTTTTAAAGAATACTTTAATTTAGCAAGGATGCATTAAATTGATCAAAATAAAGACATCATTTTACAAAAGATTTCCGTTTCAAATAGAATCCTGAAAAATATTTTTCAACATGGATAATAATGAGAAATGTTTCTTGAGCAGCAAATCATCATATTAAAATGATTTCTGAAGGATCATGTGACACTGAAAACTGGAGTAATGATGCTGAAAATACAGCTTTGATCACAGTATCAAATCACATTTTAAAATATATGCAAATAGAAAACAGTTCTTTCAAATTCCAATAATATTTCACAATATTACTGTTCTTACAGTATTTTTTTATCAAATAAATGCAGGCTTTGTGAGCAGAAGAGACTTCTTTCAAAAACCACATGCTTTTGAACAGTAGTGCACATTTGATGAATCTTGCACAATACAGTGCACTAAGCATATTAAGTAAAAAGGGTAAATTTTGATTTCATGTTGACTATATTGATTTAAAAAAGGGGTAATCTAGAATCTGCTTTTTGTTTTGTTTTGGTCCTGTTTCTAAAACCACCTTCATCTAGGTTTAAAGTATTTAATATGTGAAGTGCCATTAGGAGAACTAATAGTCCGTAGTTCCAGCCAGTTGGCTCGAATAGCTTGGACAAGAGCTGCATATTTTATACTGAATACAAATGGAAAGACATTTGAATGGGCCTGAGAGAAAGGGGTGTAATATACTGCCTGGACTGTGTTCAGTGTGTGTTATGAATGTTACATAAAGCCTTGTTGACCAAGGCAAAGTTTGTCTGTTTGTATAGAGAATGTAAATGCTTTATGATAATGCCTATATTTAAACCTATGTGATTTCAAAGCACAGCATTAATATAGTCATTAAAACAAATAAAACAAAATTCCCGGCTGTCTGATTATTTTTAGGTTTCATGGACCTCAATCAAATGCCATCTGCCTAACTAAGGTCGAGTGGTGTTCATTTCTTTAAATTTGATTCATCAAAAAACATGCAAGATTTGACTTTGCATTAAAAATACTTAAAATTGACATGAAATGGAAGTTGCGATAGTGTTTTCTTTCATATTACGACGTATATCCAAGTGAAACGGCTTCTCGAATGAGGAAAAAATGAAGGACGGGACTTGATTTTGTCAATTGGGAAATGATTGGATGGTTGTGGTTTGCTATTGGTGGATCTCATGTGAGTGACAGGTTGCCCCGCCCTCGTGCCAGTAAACGCATCATCAGAGAAGAGATGCTGCTGCAAGAGGGAGGGAAAGATATTTTGATTAAAGATTACGATGTGCATGGATAAATCGTTTATAATAAACACTGCAATATTCTATAAAAAACAAGGGTAACACTTTATTTTACAGTGCCATTGTTACATATATTACATGTAGTTACTATATTAATCACTGTAAATTATGCATAATTACATACAACTAACCAAAAACCAAACTCTAACACTAAAGTATGTAGTTACTTAATATAACTCAATACTTAAATTAATAATTACAGTGTACCAAACAAAATAAAATAAAACAAGAATTGTCAGTTTTGATTTCCTGGTATAATTCCAACTATAGATTTCACATTCATGTCATCTATTGTTTAATCCAGGTTAAAGCCAATATGACAACTGATAGCCATAAAGAAATGTTGTGTTGTTAGACTGCTCTCTCTTTTTTGTAATCTCACCAAGATCTTCTCTTGTTTGACAAAAATATACATTTTGATGCATGATTTTTGTTTTGGTTATGACCTGTCTTGTGGTTTTTAGTTGGAATTCTCTTTGGCTTTATCTCAGTTAGCAATTGGTCCTTGAGGGGAATTGCAAATACATTCATTCACAGGCTTGATATGAACTCACGCATCTCGATGTCTTGACAACCTCTATGGTTTCATAAGCGTAACCTTTCAGGAATGTGAACAGAGGAAGACAGGTGGGGATTACTGGAAAACTGAAGGAAAGTTTTTTTGTGCTTATATTGTCATTGTAAATGCACATGAACTTATAATAAATGAATATATTAAGTATTAAGTGCAGAGGAAAACCTTGTAAAACTTTCGTATTCATAAGCGTTAGAAATGAAGAAGTCTGTGGCCTTTTTTATTCCTGTTTTTGTGCAGTATCAAGTTTTCTTTAAAGCTGTTGAAAATACAAAAGCTCAATCTAATTCAAGTTTGCGTTTTGATTAATTTGGTAAGTCAAGTAACCTTTATTTATATAGTGCTTTATACAATACAGATTCAGATTGTTTTAAAGCAGCTTTCCAGTGATAACAGGAAAATAACGATTCAATGATGCAAACAGGAATCATTCTGCTGTAAAGCAGCTCTAAAAAGTGTGTGTGTGTGTGTGTGTGTGTGTGTGTGTGAAGAAGGCCTACATCAATTATGAAAATAATACACTTAAGCTATAAAGCATCAAAATACAATTAGCAAATGGTGAAAAATGACTGTCAAAGTCCAAACAAAAAATGCTTTTAATTATTATTATTTTTGTTAATCTTTGCTTACATTTCTTTTCTTTTCTTTTCATTTTCATTAATATATCCGAGGACCTTGGAAACATCACTCGTAGCATAGCATTAGGGTTGCCAACTTTCTGAAATGGAAATAAGGGGGGAAGGGGGGTATATAATCAATATACAAGACTGAACCACATAGATGTGAAATATAAAGCCTATCATTATCATTTTGCCAGCAATGAACCATCGATTTGTTTACTTTATAATACGTTTTATTTTTAACTTAAACAAATACAACAGATAACATTCAAAACTCATCGGCTTAGACTGCATTTGAAGAAAAATAAACACAACAGCATTCCCTCACGCATTCCAGCCATGGGTAGTCATTTTCCCATTCAATTCTATATTTTTGTGCTCTTTTATTTTTCGCCGGCTGCTCGGAGGTAGTGATTTTTACATTTCCCGCTGTTGTCACTTGTCGTCATCGTTGCTACGATATACATTTCCCGCTGTTGTCACTTGTCGTCATCGTTGCTACGATACGTGACTCATTGACTGAAACGACCAATTAAAAGGGCATTCTCTGATGATGTTCCAAGATGTTAAAAACGCTACGCTGATCATAGACAAACAGAGGGAGAAATTAGTATCTACCGTACCGTCGGGGTTTTTTTTCTCTTATGTATTAGAAGCTATGTGTCTGTCATGGATATGCACTGAATTGATTCTCAAAAATACGGAACAAAGTGCGTTCCGTATCAGTTCAATACGGAACAAGACTTTTATGTGTCAAATACGGGACGATTCCGTATTATACGGAACGGTTGGCAACCTTACGTAGCATCCATGTTTCATTACAACAGGTAAAGTATTTAAAATAAAAGCGTGAAAAGCAATACAAATATTATGTTGAAAACGTAAATAAGCTGAAAGCTAATACAAACGTGGGGTCACTGCATTCATATTCATTAGTTTATTACAGACTAGGCCTAACTTACAGTGTTTGCTGAAACCTAACAGGAATAACAAGACACTATTTTTAATTTATTTATTAGTAATGTATTTTTTTAAATCATTTATTTACCTAAGCTACTTAACTGCTTCATATACCATTGCGCTACAAAAGTTTATTACCACTGTACACTGACAAGATCTTTATTTTGAAATGTTTAAAAGGCTTTTATTTTAAAATGTTTCCCGCGCTCGTAGAGTCGAGGAGTCTGGCTTCCGGCTTCCGGCTTCCCTCGCAGTGGATCAGCTGAGGCAGCTGAGGCATGTGAGAGTGACGTGAGCAGCGCAGGCACGTTTTCGTTCTGTTTAGCGCGCACGCGGTCTCTTGCCAACCACGTTTTTCATAAACGCGTGCTATACCGTGTAATATTGCCAATATTTCTATATATGAAAATGACTTTTTCCGACACATTACGATCTTAAATCAGTGCGCACGTGGACGGCCATACTCAAGAGAACATGCCCGGGCTTGTCTGATCTTCTGGGCCGGGTAACGTTAGACACAGACAGGACTTCCTCGCGACCATCATGGACAACATATTTCCTCATCAGCTTTATCCACATCTGTATCTGGATGGTCCGCCTGAAGAAGAGGCGAAACACAATTATGGAGGCTGGGGTTCATACGAGCGCGTGCGGACTGTGGGTGCCGGGCCGGTAAGACGATGCACATCATAACAAAAGTGACAGATCCGTCCTGATGCACAGAATACAATGCAAATGCGTTTAGCACACACATTAAATATGCATGCTTGTAAACTTGATGTAAATTGTGTTTATATTAAAGGTTTGGTAATACTTTAGTTTAGGGTCTAATTCTCACTATTAACTAACTATATTGACTAACGTCAATAAACGCCTAATTATTGTTTATTAAGAGTAAGGTTACGTTAGTTAAGTTTAGGTACTGGGTAGGATTAAGTGATGTAGAATATGGTCATGCAGAATAAGGCATTAATATGTGCTTTATAATTACTTATAAATCTTGATGTTTGGGGTAAAAAAAAAATATTACATTTAAATAATCGCTGGGATCAAGTCATTTACTCACGAGGCCAGATTGGACACTCAAGACACATAATATTTTACTATCAGGAGAACATTTCACCAGTGTTTATCTCGTCAGAATCCATTGTCCATTAAACATATTTTGCTGGACTGTTATACTTCTACCCCTTTACGTTTTTTTAATTATTTTTATTCTGTTGATACTTTTGAAAAGGTTTTTTTTAACCAAGTAATCAAGACAAGGTTTTTAGAAAAAAATAATCTTAAACATCTTAAGTTTTATTTTTGATAAAAAATGGCCATAGAAACTGGAATGGCGTTAAAGAATAAAAAAAGAATCCTGATAATTGCTTGCAGCAATGATAATAATATGATATGATATGATTGTTATGATAATAATATTTATGAATGATTTTCTGATGTAGAAAATCTGAAGAAAATCTAAATTATTTCATCTTAGTGTTTATAATTGCGTATGAAATATTCATACATGAGCCAAATGAGGATTTGTAATCGGCATTGGTTACTATCTAGATACTTAACAAAAATACCCCTTGAAGTATCAGTATGAATTAAAAGAAATTCAATAACAATGCATATCGAGTTGATTATGGTAAGGAGTTACCAAGTTATTATTAATGATTAGTTGAAAAGTACAGAAATCAAAATTATTAGATTTCACAAATGTATTATTAGGCGGCACAAAAGAATAGTAGGACTTCTCTAAAAAGCATGGCATGGCATGACAGGTTTTAACAGAAAGATAAAAATAAATGTCAATATCGTTCCACCTATAGCAGAATTATCATAATGTTATGTTTCACATTCTCCACCCTGTAATTGTGAATGTGTATCATGACTGACTTGATTTTGATTTTACAGTTCGATGCTGAACAACCGTGGGCCCGTCCTGAGTTTGAACCCCAGCACGCTGTGAGCGGTGAGGAATGGCTGCCGGTCAAACCAGCCGTTACCCCTTTAATGCCACTATATGAAGGTAAACCTTATTTTTAATGGTCTGAAGCTTAGTCATTAGATAGGCTTAAATATTAAATGATAAAACATCCTTAGATCCCAAAATGTAAAATTTTGCATTAGTGTATTTGCTTGGTTATGAATATACGGTCTTTGTATTTTGGCCATTGGTTATATTAAGAAAAGTGCATTGTGATGGATCTCATGAAGAACATTATAGGTTATAACTTAACAAAAAATAAAATCAAGGCAGTTTTATCAATGAGAATGCAGTGTTATTTTAATAATATTTATATAACATCTCTGTGCGATGAAACCTTGTATCTCCATATTTCGTCTTTTTTCCATATGCAAAGCTGCTAGGTCACTTATAATTTTCCACAGCTCATGTTGCACAGTAGGTTTTTGTCTACTGAAATTTCTTGGAAAGATATTTTTTTAGTGTTTCGTCAGCAGAACAATCCAAAAACACATTAAACAGCAGTACAACCCACTGAAGAGAGAAATGTCTATCCCTCAAAGCCTCGCTTTCAATCCCATTAAAACTCAGAGATGGCGCTGACGTGAATAAGGTCTATATAGCCTTCATCTTTTATAACATGAGGTTTTGGACAAATGACAGGAAAAACTAAGCCCCCACAAAACTATACAGTAAACTTTATAACCTGTAATTTGATGAAAACATATTAGCTTGATTTTGGTAATGTGTTAATGATATAATGACACATGCAAGTGTCTGACATAACAAGCTGCAAAATCAACTTTGACAACACAGTGTTTATTTAACAAATAGTGTCTTTTCCATTTCCTTAAAGGAGTCATGACCTAGTATTACCTTGGATACCTACTGCTGTATTATAGTCTTTCAGGCCCTTCTAAAAAAGAAAAGTGGAAAAAAAATAAACACAGAGCTCCTCAGACCCTTATTTCTGAAGGCATTATTGTCTCGCGAGATCTGATGCGATATTTTGGCTGTCGTGGACAGTCATTTTAATAATGCAAATGAGGGGCGCGTTGATTGGTGGCAGGAAGGAGGGGGTTGACACCGCAGGTGACGCTTTAGCATATCATTCCAAAATGGCATCATGGCGCAAATTATGAATGAACCCGACCTGGCCGCGACCGGCTTCCCAGCCAGTGTATAAGGGCTTAAATCAAACTTCATTCACGCACACATATATGAAACACGCTTGCATACATACTAAGTAGTCACACATACATGTATATGAACTCTCCACGCACATACTCATACACATAGTTACTCATATGAGACGTGAGCACACACACACACACACACACACACACACACACACACACACACACACACACACACACACAAACTAGACGGCGCCTCATATATAAGCGTTAGGCAATCAATATACAATAGCCGAATTCATGATGATCTCAGTCATTTGTTGTTTGCAAAGTAACGTTAGCAGCCATTCCCCATGTTTACCTCGAAGCTAATACTCCCGCTAGCATACAATAGCCGCATTAGCAGTTGGCTGCTGTTTGTGACACAGAGTAGAGCAATAAAAACACATTCTTACTGTTTCAATTGCAGGCAAGTGTCTGATTGTTGAAAATGGCCCCTTTTTCCCGAGCTTCGATGCCAACTTCGCCTGATATTGCCTCAAATTTGTGAAGGATTCCGGCGTAAAATGTTTAGTTAGCACAGACACATAACGTTAAGCCAGTGGGAAGGGTTGTAGGAACCGCGTCATTAAAAATGAATTTAATCCACTGGTCCCTGACAGCTTGGTCCGTTCTTGGGAGAGAAAACACATTTACATGTTGATTCTGGCAGTCAACAACAGAGCAACTCAGTGTGTACTACGTTTCTGCTTCTTTCTCGACTGAATATGAGGGGAGGAGGGGCGCCAGGGCGCGCTTCCTGCGGCAGGTCTGCGGTGTCCATATATGGGATATCCTGCCCTGTCATGACGTCAAGTCGGGGCTGAAATCAAAATCTCGTATTTGAGTGCGCGTGCACGCGCGCTGGTTTATGAACCCTGGGGTAAACGAACGCTTCACTTTTAAATATCGGCTTCCCGGCCAGTGTATAATCGTTAGGCAATCATAACATACATTGATTCTCGTGGAAAAGTGAAAATTGCAGGTCATGACTCCTTTAAAAAGTAGCGGATTTGAAGGGTTCTGCCCGACAGAGACGGGAAGTAGATAAAATTATAGTATTTAAAGGGACGGTTCACCTTAAAATGAAAAACTTCATGTCATTCCAAACCAATAAAGGTTTTATTGATCTTAGGAACACAACAAAGATATTTTTAATGAAATTTGAGAGATCTGGTCAGATTTAAATTAGGCTTTTTTTATGCGTAAACTTTGATCTTGCGGAAGCTCTATCATGCCGTGTGATGCAAGAATGAACCTCATTGGTTATTGTGCGTCACGCGAACATGCTTCGACAAAATTCGAATGCTGTAAACATTGTAGTGGTCGACCGATATGGGATTTTTAATGGCCGATGCCGATGCCGATATTGAGAAAGCAATCTGGCCGATTGGCCGATATGAGGCCGATACAATACATGTGAATACAGTAAATGAGAGACATAAAGAATATTGGTGAAACTAAATGAACATTTATTGTACATACTATTTATGCAAAATTCTTTTTGCAATAGAAAATATTTAATAAGAAATTAAAATGTAAACAAAAAGGTAAGGTAACACTTCAATAAATAAAGTTTTAGTGCAACTTCTTGTCTGCTTTAATATTTACAGTCATTTTTTCAGTCACATAAATAATTACTGCTGCTTACTGCAGGTTACAAATAACATTTATCATTAATGAACCAATCGAAACAATATTCATAAATTAATGACAAAATAGTATGTGAAATTACATACATTTTATGTACAATACAAAATATAAATCTCACATAGTTTATTTACACTATTTACTTTAAAATAGTTTAAATAGTTCAACCTTTTTTTAAGGTTGTTTTACTTCAAGTATATTTAAATAATAATGATTTATGTGTTTAGTTTTGCTTGTTTGTTTCTTTAAAACGTTGCAAGCCGTCACATGTATTTGCATGACATACATGAACATATGAAAATGTATACTACACACGATATTACGCCAATCATGGATAAATAAATACAGTAGATAGTGAATAACATTTTCAAGGATTTATTTTCAAACGTAATATTATTATATAGTGTTCTCCTCTCATCCACCTCACGCGACCACTGATCTGTAATGCACGCGACCCAGCTTTTCCGTGCACGCGAGTCCGTTGGAAAACAGCGTCTAGTTTAAATGTAACCCGAGAACAACGCGCGTATCTGAGGAACAGCCAGTCACAGGATTTTTGACTGTTTGTGAGGTAAAATGTTTTCAGTTTTGTTTGAATTGGTTTATATCACATCTGTGACCCCCACTGGAGCTACCGCTGGGCTGCGGATCTGACATATCACGGTACTGTTTGAATAGACTCTGCTGCACGCCGGAGTGTTTTTGTGTGTAACACAATGTAGCGTCAGGTTAGAAAGCGAACGCGAATGGTCATTTACTGTGTCTGTCAGATGTCTGCTTCACTTCTGAGTGGCTTGTTTTACGGTGCTGGGCGGAGCAGAGCGAGTGTATTCAGTTCATTCACGCTCGCTCTGTTCGCGTCAGTGGAAAAAAGCGCTAATGCACTGTCACAAACTGTTTTGAAATATATCGGCCAAACGGAAAGATTTATCGGCCGATGCCGATATCTAAAAAATTCCAAATATCGGCCGATATATCGGCCTCGGCGATATATCGGTCGACCACTAAAACATTGTTTGCTGATCAATATTTATATGTGCATAAAAGCCTAAAATAAATCTGTTCATCACATTAAGTTGTCATGTCTCTTCAGAAGACCTGGATTAAACCGCTAGATTCATATTTATTGGACAGAAAACTCAGATTTCATTGAAAAGATCTTCATTTTTGTTTCAAAGATGAACGAAAGTCTTATGGATTTGAATGATGTGAAGTCATTGATATCATTTCTTATTTTTGGTTGAACTAACCTTTTAATAATATTGTGAATTGGCTTTAGTTTATCTTCTCAGTTTCATTTAATTTTAGATTATATTTTATTTCAGCTTCATGTCAGTAAACAAAAAAATAATTTTTAATAATTTTAGTTAACAATAATAACACCTGGGATCCAAAGATAATGTTTTTAATTGTAATGTCACACTGCCAAGAAAAAATGCTTCATTTTCTTTATGCAAGATATTATTTTGTATTTTTTGGGTGGTGATATTTGCATAATGTATTATGGATTTATTTTTTAATCTTTCCAAGATGCCAAAGTCCCATCTGTTGATCTACCAGATCCAATGGATTTCCCAGATCATGTAAGTTAGGGGAGCATGATTCCCAAAGTCTTTGGGTTTTAAAGTGACTTTTCATCTCAAAATGTTTTGTTTAGTAAAAAAAAAAAAATGTTTTGTCTCTGTTTTCCCTTCAGATGCAGTATTTCTACCAGCATTACTTTATGGACGCATTCTCCACAATGGGACATTTGCTCCAGGATGACTTCTCTTTCCAGCGTAAACAACCAAAGGTGAGGGAGTCCTGCTGTGTGTGCTTGTTGTGTGGTCAGAATGATTTGTCGTTGTCTTGTTGTGTTTGGCATGTTTTCTAGTGGTCCTGTAATAGTTATCTTCTGTTCTTGTTTTTCAATCAGGATACTTTGTCAATGCGTTGGTCTATTGACTTTATAAATGGCTTAAAATATAAGAGGTAAGATTATTTTATGTGGATCTAAGTGAAAGTGACGTGATGTGTGGCCAAGTGTGGTGTCCCATACTTGGAATTTGTGCTCTGCATTTTACCCATCCAAGTGCAAAACAAAATTAGAACCCTTAAAATAGCGTAATAGGGGCATTTAAAAACAAAAATGCTTTTATTTTGTCCATTTTAAATGGGTAAAGTCAGAGGAAAAAAAATCATAAGGTGAAGTTTCATTTAATAATGCATTAAAAATAATCCTCAATTGCTTCTTCCTCCTTTTAGGTGCGAGTATGCAAGTTTCTCGAAGAAGATCCGTCGTATGCACCATCTTCTCAGGGATATTGTGAGCGATGTTCCTCCGTCTCTCCTTTCCTCGCTCCTCTATGAAGAGCTGACGACTCAGAGGGAACGGCAGCAGTTCAGTGCAGAAACTACAGGGGGCAGTCTAGGATTTGTGCCCTTTCATGGGGACCAGATCAGCAGAGATGCCTGTCTGATCTATCCCAGGGGAGTCGGGATGGACAAAATCGGTATCCTCCTACCATAGTTGCAATAGTGTCATAGTTTGTTTGATGCCATGGTGAAGAACGTTATTAAGGGGTCAGTGATCTGAGGGCTGGTGTCAATAACTGAGTATTTAACTCCATATTTTATTTTATACCTGTTTAACCAAATACTTTACCAACCATCCAGAACACCATGGCAAGCACATAGAAACACACTCAAAACTACTCGAAAAAACTGTAGCACAGGGGTGTCCAATCCTGCTCCTGGAGGGTCACTGTCCTGCAGAGTTCAGCTCCAACCCCCATTAAAGGAGAACTCCGGTCAATTTTAACATTGAGCTCATTTTTTTGTACATTTGGAGTGCTGTCAGTACAGAGAACAACGACAAAAATCGGTGTTGCCTACACCGTGTTATCCTCTTTTTACAATTTGCACCCTGTTGACTTCAATGGGGCAAGTTTTAAACCTGCTTTTAGCCTCTTAACATCCTTGATGTGTCATTACAAGTGCCCAGCCATGTGAGTGATTCCTTCAGAGTGAACACGGTGAATCTGACTGCAGTAGATGTGAAAGATATGAATAAAAATGATAATAATTCAGCCAGCGCACATACCTGTATTTACTTAATGTTTTCGGTCGAAGTCCATAGTAATCGATTGTCGAGTTCACGCGCATAGGTTATCACGCGAGTGAACTCGACAATCGACTACTGTGTGGACTTCGCCCGAAAACATTAAGTAAATACAGGTATGAGCACTGGCTGAATTATTATCATTTTTATTCATATCTTTCACATCTACTGCAGTCAGATCCACTCGTGTTCACTCTGAATGAATCACTCACATGGCTGGGCACATGTAATGACATATCAAGGATGTTAAGAGGCTAAAAGCAGGTTTAAAACTTGCCCCATTGAAGTCAACAGGGTGCAAATTGTAAAAAGAGGATAACACGGTGTAGGCAACACCGATTTTTGTCGTTGTTCTCTGTATTGACAGCACTCCAAATTTACAAAAAAAATGAGCTCAATGTTAAAATTGACCGGAGTTCTCCTTTAAACACACCTGAACCAGCTAATCAAGGCCTTAAAGGGATAGTTCCCCCAAAAATGAAAATGATCCCATGATTTACTCACCCTCAAGCCATCCTAGGTGTATATGCCTTTCTTCTTTCAGCCAAACACATTCAGAGATATTAAAAATATCCTGGCTCTTCCAAGCTTTTTAATGGGAGTGAATGGTACCTGAGATTTTGAAGGCCAAAAAACTGCATCCATCATAAAAGTGCTCCATACGACTCCAGGGGGAAATAAAGGCCTTCTGAAGTGAAGAGATGCGTTTTTGTAAGAAAAATATCCATATTTATAACTTTATAAACTATAATCACTGGTTTCCAGTAACGGCCGTACGCCAGTCTAGTTCCGGCGGGAGAGTGACCTCTGACCCGACGCATGAGTTAGGATGGAGTAACGTAAGCTTAGGTGAGAGTCGATACCTCTCGCGGTTCAAACAAATAGAGCAAACAAACTCAAGCTCCTCCGACATTTATATTTAAAAATTCTCGTTTTAGACTTCTAATTCGTGACTGGTGTTTTGTTTTGCTCTGTCTTCTGTGTTTCTGTGTTCGTCGATATGTCATACGTGGGGTCAGAGGTCACTCTTCCGCCGGAACTCGACCTGCGTACGGTCATCACCGGAAGCCAGTGATTATATTTTTTTTCCAAAGTTATAAAAATGGATTTTTTTTCTTACAAAACACATCACTTCACTTCAGAAGGCACTTATTAACGCTCTGCAATCGTATGGATTATTATTAATGATGGATGGATGCGCTTCTCTGGGCTTCAAAATCTCAGGTACTATTCACTCCCATCATCATCATATCAGCAAAGTCTATTATTAGTACATATTAGTACATAAACCAATTTCACTACATATGTATTTATTAAAGAAAACATGTCTTGAGTATTTTAAACTTGCAATTACTATGGTTTCCTGTTAAATGTGTAACCAGCCTGTCAATTCAAGTAAAACAATCTGAGATATGATTAATTTTGAGATTCTATATGGACATACAGTTTGCAGACGTATACTTTTTGTACAGGTCTTAAAGAGTTCTCAATTCTTTAGACTATTTAAACGTGTGTTTGTTTCTTTTAATTTTTCCTTTACTGCAGTTCCTCAGTTTTCCACAGGGTGGTGCAACAGTTTAATGATGACAAGCCTACTAGTTTTGTCATGCAACCCCAACCTGCTGTCTTTTACTTGAATGGATGTGTCAGACAGATCAGTTGTGGCAAAATGGAAGACGAAGGTGAGATGTGAGAAATGGATTGGCTGAGAACAAAGCTTACATTTGGGAGGAGTCATTGATCACACCAATCAAACTATTGTAATCAATGCAATTCATGCAATGATGGTACAGTGTCTTCATGTCAGAGTAAAAAATCAATGTCTATTACATGTTATGTCAAATTATTGCATGTCAAACATCTGTGTGCAGGTCATGTTGCTGTGCGGTCAGATTATTTATGTGGCATGTGGATGCTGGGAAACAGGTCGAAGCCGCGGTTAGTGGAAGTCATCGAGACCAAAGATCCCTTCTCCTGCGTCACCGGCAGGTGTGTCTGAAAGCTCTTGCTGCCTCACTTTAACATGTGCCTCACACAACACGTCGGCTTGTGCTCCTGATGGACCCTGATTATTCAGGGCTTCCTTAAGCCCGACTACTAGTTGACTTTCAAAATCAGTCATTGGACTGTGTGAATGATTAAAGGCGCTCTAAGCGATGTTGGGTGACGTCACTTCTTGTTGACGTTCGAAGTATTGTCAAACAAAACGGAGGCTAGCTCGACCCTCCCTCTTCCTCATCTCGTCCCCTCCCTTCTGTGCTTTTCCGATGTAAATTCGGGACTTCGCGCGTTCCTTCTCCTTTTCCCTCTTCTTTGCTATTTGTTCATCGGAACGTCGTCTCTTTGGTCGTGTGTCGGCCATATCAAAATTCAAGAGAATATAATTCTAACGTTTGTCGTTGTCTAGGACATCTCTCCTCTAGCTAACTTCCCTCTTCATGCTTCTCTCTCCTCCACTCCCCACACCCCCCTTCATGTGCACGCGCATTAACCCCCCACCCCCAAATCATACTTGTCGATTATTGGCTGGAACACTGTTTGTTATGATTCGTGGTCCAGGCTGGGCCAGTTTGTTTTTGTTGCCGTTTGTGGAGCCTGGGCTGTCTAAAGAGACCACGTTTTTTTTACAGTGTGTTCAGGCGACAGGTGGCTAGCGGATAGTGAGGAGATGTTTGCTATATGTGACAAAAAATGTTTCAGCCCAAAAAATGCGTGACATTTGCTTAGAGCACCTTTAATATTAGATATTCAAATGATCAGCATCACACACTGAACTGATAATCAAATGACTTCATTTTACTATTGCGCCTAAGGGGTGTATGCATGTCTGAGTGCCGACAAGTTGTGCTTTTTTTAAAGTTTAAATCACCTTTTTTTTCTTGTCATCATGTGCTCATGGCTGAATAGTGTTCTGTGTTAGTTATGTCTACTGGACACCATAGTCAAAATAGCATTTATTTAAGCCATAATGTACAAGAGGCTATGCTATATTATGAATATAGTTGCATATGGAAAATGTATACGCTGCTATTTATACTTTTTGAGTCTGTAAGGTTTATTTGAAGGAAGTTTCGTATTCCTTCCAAGGCTGCATTTATTTAATAAAAAAAAATACAGTGAAAACAGTAATATTGTAAAATATTATTGAAAATTTAAATTGTGGATGTGGATATTAAAATGTAATTTATTCCTGTAACCAAAGCTGAATTTTCAGCATCATTACTCCAGTCTTCAGTGTCACATGATCCTTCAGAAATCATTCTAATATGATGATTTGATGCTCAAGAAACATTTCTGATTATTATCAATGTTGAAAACTGTTGTGTTGCTTTATATTTTTGTGGAAACAGTGATATTTTTCAGGATTTGTTGATAAATAGAAAGTTGAAAAGAACAGGAATTATTTGAAATAGAATCTTTTGTAACATTATAAATGCCTTAACTGTCGCTTTTGATCCATTTAATGCATCCTAAATATAAGCATTATTTTATTTTTTCCCCCGTTTTAAACAGCAGTGCATATATTATTGAAACTTTTATCTAAATGTATTTGTTTTTCTAAATTTCTTAAAGGGTTAGGTAACCCAAAATGTTTAATTCTGTCATATTTGCTCACCTTCAAGTTGTTCCACACCTCCATGAGTTTCTTTGTTCTGCTGAACACAAAAAAGGACATTTTGAAGAATGTTTGTAACCAAACAGTTGATGGACCCCATTGACTTCCACAGTGTAGAAAAAATAGAAGAGAAGAGCGGTGGGAAACATGGTCTAGGATATTTTCCTTTATCTTCATGTTTTTATTAGCCTTTGTAACATTGGCTAAACCTATAAACTTGTCTTATTAATGTGTGTTCTCTTTTGTCTTTCACAGTCCACACATACCAAATGAGTTTGTGGTGGTTAATGAGCGAGGAGCAGCATATCTTTGGACCGTGCGCAGAGGGTACGTGTGTTTTAAGAACAATGTGTGTTTCTCTTGCTGTTATCTTGTGCTTAGGACTCAGTGTACCAAAATCATCCTATCTGCTTCTACTACAAATTGTCCTTTAGCTAAATTTTGAGCAGTACCCAAGCTCCAAAGGTCACGTTAACCGAACATTTTCCATCATTGACTGAATATTATTAGCATTGATGAGAAAAAAAATCTGAAGGCTGTCTGTCATTTTGACAGATTACATTGAGGGTGATCTACTGTAACTTGTAACTGTCATTCCCACTCCTGTCCAGTTGGTGGCGATGGTCCATGTCATTTAATTGGTGTCTGTCATAAAAACTTGACGGATTTATTCAAATATACGTAAAATATTAACATCAGTAAAAAATGTAATGAAAATGTAACATGGTGCATATATTTAGCAAAATGCTCCTTTCTCGAGTTAATTTTTCTAGCTGACTTGTGAGTGTTTGGACATTGGATGGTTTTCCTGTGGTAAATGTAGCATTATGTGACGTTGTTTACAAGTGGTTTTATTGACTTCTTTCTGCGGTTGAAACCCTGATTAAGTGACCACATGAGACATGATACAGCTTTTTGGAAGTTGTACTGTATCTTTCAACATATTTCTGATGTGCAATCATGTTTATTTCGTGCTGTAATTAGTAGTAAAGTGGAAGAGACGATCAGTTAACTGCCCATTCGCTTGATCTGAGGCGGCAACAATGATCTGTCACGTCAAAGAAAAGAAAAACTGCCAAAACGGTATATATTATTTGAATTTCGTAATAAAATTGTCTGAATTTGAAATCTGAGACTTCATCCTCATGCCGTTCCAAACCCGTAAGACTTTCATTCTACAAAAAAAAATTGGATATTTTAAATTAAATCTACAAGGTTTCTGACCCTCCATTGACAGATACGAAACTACCACGTCAAAAAGTTCATAAAGAGATCGTAAAACAAATTCATATGAATTGGTTTATCCAAATTTTCTGAAGGGACACATTCATAAAAATAATAGTCCAAATAATATATAAAGACACATTCTTTATAAATGATGAACAGATTGAATTTAGACTTTTATTCACATTTAAACATTGATCAGAGAACATAAACGGCTCAATCAAACCCGCTTGGTTCGTACAGTTCAAACAAACCTCATTGGTTCTCGCTGAAGCTCAAACGTGCTGCGTAACGCGAGAATGAACCTCGTTGGTTCTCACACAAGAAGCGAACGTGCTTGAGCTTCCTTTTATCATATCTAATGTTTGAGTTGATTTAATGTTTATATGTGAATAAAAGCCTAAATTCAATCTGTTCATCATATAAAGCGATCGAGTCTCTTCAGAAAATTGACAAAGTGGTAGTTGCGTAGCTGTCAATAGAGGGACAGAAGCACTCAGATTTCATTAAAATATCTTAATTTGTGTTCCGAAAATGAACGAAAGTCTTACGGGTTTAGAAACGAAATGAGGGAGAGTAAATCACGACAGAAATTTCATTTTTGGCTGAACTATCCCTTTAAATTTCAGTTTGTTTGTTTGTTTCAGAACATTATCATATGGCTTCACGAGTCTGTACAGTGAGCTGATGCAACCCCATGCCACATGATGCAGTGTGTGGTTGTTGTAACCAGTCAAGAGTTTTGTGACATTCTGTTCTCTTTTAGATTGCAGAAGTTCCGTGAGGAGAGTTCCAACCTGTACTTCAATGCCAAGTCGTCATGGCGATGGTGTGAGTTCTCCAGTCACCCGAGAGTGATGGTCTATGCTGACAGAACGGGGGCGGAGCTTACAGACATACGGGTAAAGTGGCTCTTCTTACGTGTATCATTATTGGCCAAAATTATGATACTGAACTGAGTCCTCCATAAACATTTAGTGCCTCATCATAGTGCATTGTTTTGTACATTTTAATAGCCAAACCACCAATACAGCAACAGCCTAACAGAGTAGAAGCAGCATCATGCAATGGTTTTTGGGCACTGTTAAAATACTTAATTATATTACACTTTGTACCTTGTAGTATTCAACTCTGATGAGTGATTATTTCCTCTAACAAAAGAGGAGGATGTTAGAGATAAAATTATTATACAGCTAAAGACACGCCTCTTCCATGAACACAACTAATCAACAACCATAAACCAGGACACTTACTGGAACTCACGTTTAAAATGAAGTCTTGCTCTTCTTTTCTGCATTTCACTTCTGCTCTAGCTTGCATGCTCATCTTGCTTATGCTTTAAGTTTGGCATTGTGTATTATGAATATTTTGTAAAGCTCTTCATTTGTAAGTAGCTTTAAATAAAAACATCTGATAAATGAATAAATGTAAAATATATGTACCTTACATCCCGATTATTATCAATAATAATAGGTTTTTAAATGTTACAATGATTAGATAAAATAAGTAATAAGACTTAATATTTTTTTAAATCTTGTTGTTTTATCTAATTATTAATATAGACTCCTATTATTGTTATCTAAATTAATCTGATTTAATAATATTAACAATATAATTAGGTACTACTAGTATATAATACTAGTAATAACAATCATAGTAATGGGATTTATTATTATTATTATTATTATGATATAGTCTTTAGAATATTATTTAATTTAAAATATCAAATTAAAATGTTATTTAAAATATTACATTATTTTATTACCTACATTTGATCAACTTAACTGTAAAATGTATTGGGTGAAGAACGGCCTGTAAGCTGATTTGACCACAATTTGTACCTCTACTATTTATTTCAGATTTGTGTATTTTATGATCATTCTTTTGTTTCACTCTTTGGTTAGCCTTCTCTTTATTTCTCTTTTTTAAAGTGGGTCTCAATTTATTATTAATCTTTGTCACTTCCTCAATGCAGAGTCATGGAAATACTCACACATTGTTCCGGATTGGAAAGACACCAGGTTGTGTGTCGGGAGAGCGAGTGATAGTAGCCAAGTACCTGAGTAAATGCCACGCCCATCACCACCTTATTAATACCCAGGTAAACACTATCATATATCGCGATTCAAGATTAGTGTCTGCATCAGATATTAGTGCAGAAGAGTGTGTTTCATCTTGTGTTTTTTCAATGAAATCCTCCAGAACTTCCTTGAATGATGATCTGTATCAAATGTCATGGGATTGTACACACACACACACACACACGATTTAACCTTTTTTTTTTATCTCTACAGGAACTATTGTCAGTATAATTAGAGATTTGATATTTAATGCAGTGGAGCGTTTCCTTGTTCAGTGTGTTTTATAACCGTGTTAGTAACTTGGCTCTAGCACTGTAATACCGTGATATTCTTTGAACTAGCTTAGTGTATAAATATAGTTATAATTATGTATCGAGGTATACTATTTATACACTACTGGTCGAATGTTTGTTCAAATTTTTTTTTTACGTCACTTATCAATTTAATGAATTCTTGCTGAATAAAAGTTAATATCTTTTTTAAAAATCTTGACCCCACACTTTTGAGTGTATGTCTAAAGACAAAGTATTGTAATACCTGGTATCTGATGCCATCACTGTACAGTGTAAGAGAAATAAAGCAGTTCCTGTTTCCTCGTCTGCAGTTTTCCACTTACATCATGGATGAGCGGGTTCCCAGTGTTCCCATGCTGAAATGGAACCATATGATGGAGTCTCCGCCAATATTTGCCTGCGATCTGCCAGGACAGACCCCAAGCCAAACCTGCAAATTGCTGCTTGGTTCTCAGAGGACACAGGAAATCATGCTACTGCAGTACACGGGTGAGGGGCTTGTGTGTCAGCAACAGTTTCTGTTTGTATTTGGCTGATGCTTTATCCACAGCAAATTGCTATGCGTTCATTTAAGGAATGCATTTTATTAGTTCATGTTACCTGGTAATGTGCCACCAGACATCTTTGACGCTTTTTATCGAGCGCTTACACAGATACACACGAGAGCGTTTGAAAACAGGCATCTATCAGCGTATATATTAGGGGTCAACTCCTGTTTTCAAACGCTCTCGTGTGTATCTGTGTAAGCGCTCGGTGAAGAGCGTCATGTTTGTCTCATCAGTGGTGTAATAGCCGAAGTGTGTCCAGACTTTGGACTTAATTGTGGCTGGGACATCTATTATTTTACTCACTGTCCACCATCCTGTTAAAACCCTCTTTTTCTTAGGCTAGTTAACTTGTGTTTACTCATGTTTCACTCATTCATGTGTTGAGTGCTACTTCAAGGAGCCATGAAGTAACAAATCTGCAGGCAAATCTGTTTAGAGCGCCTTATTTAATTAATTAAAGGGTTAGTTCACCCAAAAATGAAAATTTTGTCAGTAATTACTCACCCTCATGTTGTTCCAACCGCGTAAGACCTTCGTTCATCTTCGGAACACAAATTAAGATATTTTTGATTAAATCTGAGAGCTGGATCACTCCTCCATAGGCTGCTAGGTGACCGAAACTTGCTGGCCCAGAAAAGTTATTAAAGAGATTGTTAATATAGTCCAAGTGACTACAGTGGCTTAATCTTAAGTATATCAAGCGACGAGAATACTTTTTGTGCGCAAAAACAAACAAAAATAACGACTTTATTCCACTATTCATTTCCTTCTCTCTGGGCCTCGTAGTGTTTTTGCGCCGCGCGTCTGTGTTGCACGTCAGACGCATCACACACATGACCAGCTTCGGCCAATTGTGAGCCTACGTGGTGACGTGTAACACAGACGCGCTACGCAAAAACACTACATGAACCAACTAGAGGCCCAGAGAGAAGGAAATGAATAGTGGAATAAAGTCGTTATTTTTGTTTGTTTTTGCGCACAAAAAGTATTCTTGTCGCTTGATATACTTAAGATTAAGCCACTGTAGTCACTTGGACTATATTAACGATGTCTTTACTAACTTTTCTGGGCCAGCAAGTTTCGGTCACCTAGCAGCCTATGGAGGAGTGAGATAGTGCTCAGATTTCATCAAAAATATCTTAATTTGTGTTCCGAAGATGAACGAAGGTCTTACGCGGTTGGAACAACATGAGGGTGAGTAATTACTGACAGAATTTTCATTTTTGGGTGAACTAACCCTTTAAAATATTGATATTTGGTGCTAGCATATCGATTCTCGTATCGCATGGAGAAGGACAACGATATATTGTCCTATCAATATATTTTCCCACCCCTGTTCATGTATGTATAAACCCAAAAAGGTCTTGAGCTTCTCCTGGAGCATTTTGCCTGTAATAAGTGTACTGTAGGACACTTTGAATAAATCCACTGTACTAAAAAACTGACTAAATGAATGCATTTTCTCTTGTGTTACTCAGGTGGTAGAGAGCATGCCTGTCAGACTCAAGGACCCATTCAAAGGCTTTTTAATCCCAAAGAGTGTCTGAGCCAACTAAACCTTCAGCTACCTCACAAGAAACACATCGCTCAGAAGAGACTGAACGTGCCTGTTACAGGTCAGGACACTTTCACAACCAGCTGGATGGTATTAGATAGATGGTATTATTTGACTAGCATGAAGTATGTACTATATTAAACTGCTGCATTAGACAACTGTGTTGTCATATGATAGTCTCTTTTAGGTTGGTTTGAAGTGGGGAGGTGATAATCAGTCAAAGTACGAAAAAGAGCAGGATTTAATGCGAACCGAGCCGCTCTGAGACACTGAAATCAACGGATGAGCTGCTAATGTGTGTAAATGAACTGCTAATGTGTGTAAATGAACAGTGTTGCGCATATATTTAATTTATTCACAGCTTTTAGGATTTGAATATTTCACTAATCTGCAATTTCTGTTTTGTCTCAGTTAATCGTGCAGCATTACTCTATTATTTGGTGCAATGATTATCAGACTGCAGGGCTTCAGACTGTGACCTTTTTTTTCTTGCCAGTGCGAAAGTGAAACAAAACCATGTAACTCGTTTGAGGTGCAAAGGGCGAATAATAGACAGAGAAGCACAGTGTGAGCTCAGAACAAATTTTCGTGGGCCAGTCTTGATCATGCGACACGTATTGCACAGTTTTGAATTCGCTGCTGTATTAATGGCATTGCTGCAAGATCTATTGAGAAGCATTAGGAGTGTGCACAAATATTAGAATTTTCGAGTATTCGATCTGTAATTGTTATTAAAAAAATAAAATACTATTTGAATTTTACTATGTTGCTTTGCTGGCCGTAAATGCAGTGAATCCATGATAAATCCCAAACACTAAAACTTGCAGTTACAATTAAATGCACTGGGTGGCGCTGTGGAGTGTGTTTAACAAGTGGATTGTATTTGATCTCATAATGTCGTCATCTGCCTCGCGAAGTTTGGAATTACTGAAATGATCTTACTAAATTATATTACAAAATGGAATTACTTTTAATCAAATGAATTAATGAAACTTTTAATCAAATTAATTAATGATATTGACTAACAATAAGCTTGTTCAGAAATCGTGACAAAAACTTAAAGCCTTAAACTTAAATAAAATAACTTCTTTCTTGTTAAATGTCATTTAAATAAACAAATATTTGAATATTAGATTTTTATGAGCCCGAATATTCGAATACAATATTTTAGGGAAAAAAAACATCCTTAAGAAACATTCAAGTTCGTTGCAGAATTGTTATAAACCACAGATATCAGATCAAACAGCGCTGATGTGGAAACGTGTCATGAACGAACAAGTTATAGAAGGCTTTTCAATCCACAAATCTCCATGTCTCACATTCACCATGGATTTAATGTAGTAATGCTAACTGTAACCATGGTATTGTGGCAAAAATAGTTGAATATTTTTACATTATTCATTTCACGGTTTCTTCAACCTTTGAGAGTGAAATTCACTTTTCAGTGACACTTAAGTGCTTCACACTTATTTTTATTGTGCTGATAAATATATATATTTTTCCCTATAAAAATAGCTTTTCCCTATAAAACATGTTACTGTTGTTCATACGTTAATTTTATCTTTATCTCAACTCAAGCTCTTTGCTCTACTGTCAAATGTGCATTTCCATTAAAAATAAACATATTATTAGTTGCTGTACTTGGTATTACAAAACAATAATGAATTTATGATTAAAATCCCCCCACCTCCCAGCGCTATCAAATCAGGTGCTGGTGCCACCATCTGTAGATCTTAGTGGCACTGGTGTTACTGCTTTCAAATGTTAGTCCGAAGCCCTGGACTACTGTACTCATGTGGTGCTTTCTCGTTATTCCTCAGGTTTTGCTGCTGTACAGAATAAGGACTACATGTCCGTTTTCCAGCTCTCAGAGACTGGAGACGTCTTTTTCCAAACATTGAAACTGCATGCAGATCAAACCACGACCAGCAAGGACGTCCCAGAACAAGCTGTCAGTGTGGAACATACTGTAGAAAATGTAGAGACCGAGACTTTCCAGATCCACGCCAACAGTGACGGCCAATCTTCTCAGAGTGACTCAGAGACTGAGGGAGGCCAGCACTCAGAGACTGGAAGCGTCTTTTTCCGAGCATTGGATCTGCACAGAGTTCAGACCACGACCAACAAGGACATCCCAGAACAAGCTGTCAGTGTGAAACGTATTGTAGAAAATGGAGAGCGTGTGAATTTTAACTCCCACGCCAACAGTGACGTCCATTCTTCTCAGAGTGACTCAGAGACTGAGGGACGCCAAGCGGCGCTTGGTCATTTGGAAGTAATTAATAATGTTGATGTTGATCACTTAAATGCTTCGGATACCAATAAAGATATCAGCAAAGACCCATTAAGCATTTCTATTGGGAATAACCCAACTTGCTCTATCAGACCACCTAAACCAAGCAAGGATCCTGATCTCCAGGCTGCCTGGAACGAATGGTTCAAGCCCATTTTTAAAAAGGCATCAGCAAAAAAACGACACTCTCATTTTCGACGTATAAGAACGGACGATTTAAATGGCTTAAAAGGCAAAAAGTCCTATAAACTCGTGAAAGATAACTTGACTAGATTGCGGAGAGACCTTCAAGAGGTCATGAGGAAGAAAGAGTCGCTCTCGCATGGGGTCACATACTTGCCTCACCTGAATGTGACGCCAGTTCCTGATCCTATTGATCCCGACGATTGGGACGACGATCTGAGCCAGCGCTTGGCTGCGTCGTGGGAGGGCAATTGGAAATGTTGGTGGGAGGAGAAGCTGGGTTTGAACCAGGCCAAGAAAATTGCGGCTCTCCGTAGAAAGCGCCAGAGAATAAAGCAGGCCAGAGCTCGGCATCGCATCTCGCTTTCTGGAAGCTTCACCTCGTCTGTTAAATACCAAGGAAGTGACTTTTGTTTGTCATCGGCGGGAAGCCAGTTTCTGGATTCTAATGATGAGACTTTGGAAAAATCTCAATCCACGGACATCGAGGAATGGATGTCCAGATCTGAGATGCGCAAAAAGAGCCCCATCATGCTGAGACGGTTTTTACATGATCAATCAATTGTGGAAGAACCAAGACAATCTCCCGTAAGATCTGCTCTACAATCTCCTCTGAGAAGGCCTGATCGAGACCTTTTGACATCTCCGTCAAAATCTCAGTCATCCTCTCGGGTAAGGATTCACTGATTTGAGTTGATAACCAATAACTTGCAGGTCATTGTGGCTGATAATTTTATTACTTGTCTAATAAATTTGGCTTGTTTAATTGGGATCATCTGTTTTCATGAATAAGTGAAAACAGGACATAATACAAAGACATGTTCACTAATTACGTCTACGGCATATGAATACTTTTGTGATCGTAAATTTAAGGGTTAGTTTACCCAAAAATGAAAATTTCCATTTACTCAACCTCATTTTGTTACAAACCTGTAAGATTTTTGTTCATCTCTAGAACACAAATGATGATCTTTTTGATGAAATCTGAGAGCTTTCTGTCCCTCCATTGACAGCTACGCAACTACCACTTTGACGCTTCATAGTAGTTCATAAAGAGACCGTAAAACTAATCCATGTGAATTGAGTGATTTAGTCCAAATTTTATGAAGCCACTCGATCCCTTTATATGATGAACAGATTAAATTTAGGGTTTTATTCACATATAAACATTGATCAGCGAACACAAACAAACCTCATTGGTTCTTGATGAAGCTCAAACATGCTGCGTAACACGAGAATGAACCTCATTGGTTCTCGCACGTCAAGTGAACATGCTTGAGCTTCCGTTTACCACAACTGATGTGTGTGCTGATGAATGTTTATATGGGAATTGGGAATAAAAGCCTAAATTCAATTTGTTCATCAAAAAAGTGATCTTCAGAAAATTTGACCTAAACCGTTTGTTGTGTAGAATGAGTTCCTCTTTTTTATGTGAATCGAATCACACTAGTCAGAATTGCATCATTCGCTCAATGTTTGTAGGCATTTAAATCAGCTGATAACATCATGACACTGTGGATGACAAAGGCTCTCTGCATGGTGAAGCCACTGTATTGTCTTGTTGTTGTCAATGGAGCTCTCAGATTTCATCAAAAAAATCTTTAATTGTGTTCGAAGATGAAAGAAAGTCTTACGGGTTTGGAACGACATGAGGGTGAGTAAATGATGATACTGTTTTCACTTTTGGGTGAACTAACCCTTTAAAGGGTTATGGGCTTTTTATTCCCATATAAACATTCACTCTTTAAAGGGTTAGTTCACCCAAAAATGAAAATTCTGTCAGTAATTACTCACCCTCATGTTGTTCCAATCCCGTAAGACTTTCGTTCATCTTCGGAACACATATAAAGATATTTTTGATTAAATCTGAGAACTGTCTCACTCCTCCATTGGCTTTTATGTTATTGAAACTTGCCGGCCCAGAACGTTAGTAAAGACATCGTTAAAATAGTCCAAGTGATACAGTGGCTCAACCATAAGTTTATCAAGCGATGAGAATACTTTTTGTGCGCAAAAACAAAACAAAAATAACAACTTTATTCGACTATTAATTTTCTTCTGTGTGGGCCTCTGAGTGAATTCACGTAGTGAAACAGCGCAGCGCATCTGGGGTGTACGTCAGAACGTTGGCCGAGGCTGGTCGTGTGTGATGATGGCCTATAGTGAGCCTACATTACTGACTGACAAGTTTCAATAACATGCATGTAGCAGCCTATGGAGGAGTGAGACAGCTCTCAGATTTTATCAAAAGAATCTTAATTTGTGTTCCGAAGATGAACGAAAGTCTTACGGGATTGGAACAACATGAGTGTGAGTAATTACTGACGGAATTTTCATTTTTGGGTGAACTAAACCTTTAAATCAGCTCAATAACAAATTAACAAGGTACAATGATAAAGTACTCCTCACTAGTGACTTGACAAATTGGCTTAACAAATTATCGGTGAAAGTATCAGCAGAAATTCCATTATAACAGGAATAATTATAACCAATAATATATCATGCACCTCTACTTTCAGGTTGAACGACCAATCTCTAGCACCCCTAGTGTTGCAGTAGGGATGGATTCGGGACCTCGTCTATCCATCTCGAAACGGCGGAAGGACCTTAATTCCCTTGCCGCTTCCCAGATATCTACTCAGAACTCTGCACCGGATGATGGATTTTCTTTGTCTCAGGTTCACCTTTCTTCGCCAACTCAGTCGTCCATGCTCTCCTGGTCTTCCCAGAGAGTTCCCCAAATCAGAAGCTCCTCACAGGCCTCTCAGCCTAAAAAGAGGTCTCGGATGGGTTTCTAAAAATCTGGCTCCAAACAAGGAATGCTGCAAGGCAAGTGACCTACTTTTTGTGCGGTGTCAAATGTTTGAGTACTGTACGCAGGCGGGATGTGTTTGAACGAGGAACTTGAGCCAATGTTTCTATAGTGAGTGTGTTTGTGTGCACTGTGCGGGAATTCCTCAAGTGTGTGTGTGTATATTTGTAATGACTAGCAAATGCTTTCTGTTTGAACCAATTAGAGCGTACTAGTGGTCTATAGCTTAGTAGTGGGTACTAGTGGTCTATAGCTATAGTTTAGCACTCGATAGAACGAGATTACATAACTTGTATAATGGCTATAGGGGAAAACCAAGGTGTCGTGTCATTATAATTTATTACATTAAGTTTATTACTTGACTTTCCAAATTCTAATCATTTTCAAAAACTTCTTCAAATGCTTGCCATGTGGTATTTTCTAGTGTTTGTTCTCATTCAAAATGTCATCACTGTATGTAGTGCATTGTGTTATGAAATGGATCTCGTGGTATGTTTAGGGCATGTTGCCCACCTGTGTCTTTGAGGGAACAGAAAGATCAGTTCCAGCCTATGAAAACTGACCTGACACTGTTTCTTTCCAGTGCACTGGCTTTTGGTTTCTCATGAAAATTAGTTCCTCTTCTTTATGTGAATCGCATCACACCAGACAGAATTGCATCATTCGCTTGTTTGTAGGCGTTTAAATCAGCTGATAACATCATGACGTGGTGTTTGACGAAGGCTCTCTGCATGGAGAAGCCACTGTGTTGTTGTGTAAAATCCAGTGTCAGTGAAGACATTTACAGCATCTGCTGGCTGTTTGCCATTTTCTCTGTGTGTGTGTGTGTGTGGTATAGTTGAGGTTGTTGGGAACGGAGAACCAATTAGAAGTTAAGCTGATATTCATGAAACCCAAGCAAGTAAAACAGGAGACATTCAGTGAATTTCAAAATAGCTTTTTTTTTTTAATTGTAAATGTTTTTTTTTTATATTACCATGACAAAAATAACAATAAATAAGTTAATATCTACAAGAAGCTATACAGAAAGTATATGTTTTTGTTTTGTTTTTTACATTTACACAAATTTACATTTTTTTTTATATTGACATTTTTTCAGGCTTTTTTTGTTGCACATTTTCAACACAGTATTTGTCTTCATACATCGGCTAAAGTGAAACTTGTACTAAGTTGGCAAGTAGGTTAACAACACACTCAAACATACACACACAAAAATAAACAATCTGCTTTTTTTTTTTTTTTCTCCCTGTGAACGTCATGCACACCACTGTAAATCTCGAACTCCGTCACCTCAGAGAGGCGGCAGTTCTTCAGGCACGCAGCTTTCCTGCTGTCACACGCTTACAATCATATTACAAAACTGTGGAAACCACCAAAGTACAAGTCCTAATTTGTTCTATAACAGTCTAGAGTACCTTGGATATGTCATGTTGAGCCAGCTGGAATGTTGACACATCCGAACATGCACCAACTACTATAAACGCTATGACTACTTTTTTTTTTCTTTTCTTTTTTAGCTGCCAGTGTTGTGCAGTGCTGAATTATTTCACTTTAGCTTAACACAAGTAATCAAGAAGAGAAGTTTACAGTATGTGGACTGGCTTTTTGTAAAGCCATAAAAGAAGAGTTTTAAAATACAATTCTGATATTTTGGACTCGTTGGTTTCATTGAACCCAGGCACAATGGCACCTCGCTGTACAACATTAGGTTTCCAGCCAGGAGAGGTCTGTGACGTCATCGTGAAAGATGACAAGGAAGCCATTCAGATCATTATTTGGCATTGTGGTGGACACATCTCCATTGGTGATTGTGCTCCTTGGCATGTGGTTCAGAGCGTACTACGGTCTGCAGGCACGTGACCGGAAGTTAGAGGGGAAGTAGAGTCCTCCTGCGTCGCTGCCCAGCGAGCTGCTCAGACTCTCTTCCCCAGAGCTCAGGTCTTCGCTTGAATCCTCACTGTTGGAAGAGGAACAAACACAGTCAGATGCAATCATGTTGTGTACTTTGTTAAAGATTCCCCTGAAACCGTTAGTCATTTAATTGGGGAATGTCCTAAGGTGCAAATTTCTATTTTGGAGAGAATTTAAAGTATTTTTCTTTCTTTCTTTTTTTTTTACAAAAGGAAGCTGGGGTTGTTAATTCTGTTGAAGATTTGTGACGTTCAGGTGTTTCTTATTGGATGGTGTTGATAAATATATTTATTTCTGATTTAATTATTATATTTGGTCATTATTATATTCATGAAGTCAAATGGCTTGAAACAAATGCCTGTACTTGAACGATTTAACATCAAGACACTAAAATGTATTTGGAAATCGTGAAAGCTTTACAAACTATGCAGTTGTTTCAGAGGTACCGTGACAGTTCATTTAAAAAAAATTTTTTTTTTGTATTTCTATTTAGCTTCAATTTATTTTAATATTTCTGTTTATTTTTATTTCAGATTTAGTCATTTTAGTACTTCAGTTAGTCACAAAGGCAGCATATTTATTTCACTAGTATGCGGATGGTTTCAATCAAGCTCAACCCAGAATGTACTCTTGATTGTACAATATGCTTGGTTCTCAAAAGCGATGTTTTTGTTCCATCTAACTGGCCACACCTCGCACACCCATCTCTTACTCACATGTGACATTTGTAAACAGACATTATTCTCTACCCACATTCCATCGCTGCGCCTAGTTTGACGTATGCATATCTAACCCATTAGCCATCTTAAAGCAGTGTGTCCTGTCTAGATTTTCAGCCTGTAATCAGCTGTGAGCTTCAGGAATGACTTATTGCTCTTGGATATAAACATGCTTGGGATGGTTGCTGGGGGTGTGTGACTAACCATTAGTAGTTATCAAGTAACAAGGTTAAAACACCTGATAGTAAGGCGTTGGGTGGGGCGTACAGAAAGAACTTCAGCCTGTGCTTACGGGGTTGTGACGTAAGTGGTGTGTGTCAGTAAAACACCAAGGTTAAGTCATGTCATGTCATGTGATGGGGAAAAACTGATAGAACTGAAACCAGAAGTTGTGATGGAAAATTGCACACAGGCGTACTCTACGTAAATTATTCCCAAGTTTGTTTATTTGCTGCTATTTCCTGATGTTTTAGACTTAAGTTGTAATCTGTAGAATAAGAAAATCTAAGTGTTGTGATGTGGGATATAATGTGACAGATTGATTTAATTGCTCCAGTGTTATTTTAGTATTATTTACAGTCTATTATAGCATTTTATTAATATTTTAAATTCATTTTTTTATATATATTTTCTATTATGATTTTAGTTCAGGTTTTAGTAATTTTATGTGTTTGTCATTTTTATTTTATCAGTCATTTTAATGCTTGTTTTGTTTCACTTAGTGGCAAAGGCAACATTTCTAATATTCATATCTAATATTTAAGTTCTATTTTATTTCAGTTACCAAATACTACTTTGAATAGTTTTGTCTTTAGTTAACGATGCCAGAGAAGATCATTTTGATTTGTACATTTGCCCCATAGACATCCATTGCGAACAAAATTCTGTTTTTTGTTTGTTTTGCAAACTGAATGACATCTAAATTATTTTCTGTGGTAATCAAACTTGATTGAAATGATCTGTATGCGGTTAAACCAGAATATTTATAACTTTCTGCTTCTACTTCCTGATTATAATGAGTGTGACATACTAATGCCCGTGTCTTTCCGCAGGTAAGCTGTTTACCTCTCGCTCTCGTCCCACGCGCCCTCTGGAATTGTGGGTAACTCTGGGATGCAGCGGTAGCTGCTGTGCAAGTTCTGCGCTGTCCTCCGCGAGACGATCCACACCAGTTTCTTGTTGTCGGGTTTGGCACATTCTGGAGAGGAGTACTCCCTCATACACTGGTCTACTAGGCCACGCCAGTGTGCCAGGTCAGCCTTCGAGATCTGAGTAGGGCAACAGACACTTCTCTATTAGACACCATCTTACATAAGGACAGGGCACAGAGCCAGCGTAATTTCATATGGGACGGGGCCGACAAGTGTAAACTAATAGTCTGCTGGCGACAGGACACTATTAAGTGCTTTGGATTTTTTCCTACACCATGGATGAAAGTGCTGCTGAAACTAAAGGACTATTTTTTTTATCAATCAATTGTAATGGATTGATGTGTTCACAATGTTTTGGTACACAATTGTTTGATTAAACTAGTTCTACTCGACCAGTCTGTGATATTAACTTTTTATTTCTTTACTTTTATTGTGATGCTCAGGGCATTTAAAAAAGGCTGACCTCTGAGTATTTACCTTCAAGTGTGTCTGTATGCGGTGGGCGATCTCGAGCAGATCCGCAGACTGTAAGGCCTCGATCTCAAGCATCAAGAGCGACAAGGCGAGCACCGAAGGCTAAAAAAAAGAGAAGAAAATTCATCAATTCAAACTTCCTATAATTCACTTCTAGCATCTGTCGATTTGTTTTGAAGTAGTTCTTACTTTTGCTTTGGAGAAAACAATTCTGCATAGGCAGGCTTTCAGTTGGGCTTCCAGTTTGTCAAGATTCAGGAAGTCTTTTCTGAAAGAGAGAAAAAGAGTTGATGGTCAAAATACAGCTTGCATTTCGTTAGCTGAGCTGTTTGCCATTTAACAAGCTGTTGCTGTGCAGTCTAGTCAGGAGATTATCCTAGTTTTTCATGGCTAACTGGATTCTCTGTGACCCATTTACTGCAAAATGCTCAAAGTGCACTTGCTAGCTCTGTTTATCAACCGTCATGAGTCAAGTTTCCTTTTGTCAATCCTGCACATTTAAAAAGTTTATCTGGCTTTGAGTTTGAAGTTTGATAATGCCACCACCCATTCTTACCTGTTGGATGTGTGCGAAAGTGCAATGGCGTGGTACAAATGCAGAAAGGTTAAGGCTGTGACGGCTTTGAACTGCAAGTTGAGTTTCTCAGATATGATCTTCTCCATTCGGCTGAGGTCGGAGACGGTAAACTTGCTCTGGCTGATGCGAATGAGCTCGTGGCTGGACGAAACATTGCATTCTTCTTCAGTTACTCGGACGGCGATGTGGAGGCAGCCAATGCTGATGCAGGTCAAATGCTTGGACTGAACCTTTACGCAAAACACAGAACCGATATGTTATACCAGCGAAGACATCATGCTAATCAGATGGAATCAATTATAATTAACTGGTTACCTTCATCTTAGCTAGAAACCTGTCCAGCAGGTTAACGGCTAGTACAAAGGTCTGAGTGCTGTAACCGAAGAAACTGGTCAGACTCAAGAGATCTTCCACTTGAGCATCTCGACATTTGGCTGAAACTCCATTACCGTTCTGTGTGGACAAGGAGAAATCAGTAAAATTTCAAGTTAGAACTGTAATTAGGCTTCATATTGTCAATTGGACCATTTAAAGGAATAGTTCACCACAAAAAAAAAAAAAAAAGTCATCCTTTACTCACCCTCAAGTTGTTCCAAACCTGTATGAATTTGTTTCTTCTGCTTAACACAAAAAGATATTTTTGAAGAATATGGGTAGACAAACAGTTGGTGGATCCCATTGACTTCCAACGTATGGAAAAAAACTGTTTGGTTACAGGCATTCTTAAAAATATCATGTTTGTGTTCAGCAGAAGAAAGAAACTCGTACAGGATTGGAACAACTTGAGGGTGAGTAAATTATGACAATTTTTATTTTTGGGTGAACTATCCCTTTAAGAGGTTTTTTTTTGTACATAATAAAAAGTCAAATACAATGCAAATTTAAATAACTTCTTTTCAAATAAAGGTTTTATATATATTTTCACAGGAGTTGGTAAGACTAGTTTACCTCTTTGGTGCATTCGATCAAACTGAGACCGGTTTCTTTAGGCAGATAATGAACCTCCAGCTCCAAATTGCTCTTCAGCTCCTTCATCAGTTTGAAGGCCTCCATATTTTCGGCTTTAACTGGGTTTCAAGTCTCCAAAGCACCTTAAAAATGAAAACAAAGTGAGTAAATTCAGTTCACCCAGAGCAGTGGGTCAAGGTTTTGCCCAGCCCCCTCCGCGCAGCTGAGCTTCGGTGTCGGGTTTCGCTGGTTAACGCCTTCTTACAGGAGATACAAACAAATAAATCTGACACATTCTGCCTGAGATATGCACATAAATGTGGAAACGTCCTTTTTAAAAACGCTAACTTGATTATTAAGGTTAGAACAGCATCGAAAGTCAATGTAATCCAGTGGAGCTCAGTTGATCCTTCAGCTGGAAAATACCTAGACCAGAGGGGGAGGGGTTTAAATCTTTACACTGATGTACAGTGTGTTTTTGACCTTACATTATATACGGTTTATCTGTGTATTACAATATAACAAATCGGGCACTGTAACATTTTACGGATCAATCTATTCGACTCAGAATTATACACAAATTGACTTCAAATGATACATGTAACGTACTGGATTAGAAAGTGAACATCAAAGACACCAAAAAAAAACAAAAAAAACCCCAAGTGATTCGGTCATTCCAGTAAAATAATCCAAAACTGTAATTAATGAAATACACAAATGATCGATAAAGTACCATTAAAATCTAGAAGAAATATAAAGATTGACTCCTAGTCGAAAATTAGCCAGGATAGCCAAAGATCAAACCCATTTTCATAATAAAAAAACAACAACAACTAACGTTAGAACATTTAAACAGTGACAGTTCATCTAGACGGACATCTAAAAAGGAAACAAATGTTAACGACAATTATTGAAGATGAATAAAGGTATATTACCAGAGATGTTAAAAGGACATAATTGTGTTTGTGTATCCGAGTCTCTCGTCTGTTTTCTGCTTCTCTTCTCTTTCCTTTTGTTGATGTTGAATGTAGCCCCGCCCCTCTGGGCCTGGCACGTAAGGAACGTAAGTCTCTCTGTTTAGGTACATTTTTGCTATTTATAACGAATGCTTTTGTCATTCCTACACTTATTTAACTGTATTTTATGTTATTTTATCTTTATGACACATCTGTTTTAAATATTTCATGTTGTAAAACATACAAGCGTTGTTTTAAAGCTATCTGGGTCTTAGGATACTGACAGTCTAACCGACCAATAGAATCGCACGAAGATGTAGCGTTCAAATAGTCCGCCCAAAATTCTCTGCGCTCATTGGCTACTGGGTTCCATGTAGACGCCGACCATTGGTTAGACTCGATAGCTTGTCCTGCACTCTGAATGGTTGTTGCTGGGTTTGTTTTGACAGGGTTGCCAGGGGGTAAAAAATGTAGTACAAATGCATTCCTCTCGTTCATTTTTGTGATGAGTTTCTGTGTCTTACAATTAAAATGTTCCCTTTCTCTTCAACATTCATTAAACAAAAAGTGAGTTATCAACATATTTAGCTGAATGTTATAGCAGATGCCATATGTAGTGAATTCTGATTCAGTTTTTATAAAATAAATTGACGCATGAAAGGTGAAAATATTCCTTTAGGTTAGAGATATGACTATCAGACACATCGAATTTAATAATAATATAAAAGTATTTTAGTTATTAATTATTATTTATAGTACTATAACATTACTACTATAATAGTAATAATGTAATATAATATAAGTATTCAAATATTATTTATTTAGGAATTTGTTTAAACTTCCCCTTAAAGCTTAATGTCCGTGATGGAATAGATGTTAAAATGTAATTTATTAATTGACATTCTATCCCTTTAATGTCTCGATTTGCGTTGTTTTCTGTTTTCAGTGTCATCTTGAGATATTGAAATAGATTGTATAAGAAAGTAGTCCCTTACAGTACGATCTACAAATCCACCAGAAAAGTAGTCCTTTTATGACACAATTACCGAATTCACAATCATTTCCATTGATAAATAAACATCTGACTAAATCTACATTAATATGTTGTGCTTTTTAGTATTTCTAATCGCTTAGAATTTATCTTAACATTTTTTTATTTATAAGAAAATGTTTCGGTGGAGGTTTCTGTGCGCGGTGAGGAGGTTAGCGGAAGGTTCTCCTTCCCTTCTCAGTCTCCTCCTCGGAAGTAGACGTCCGTGTCTATATTCCGTTCATTTTATTTTTCATATCAGTTTGGAAATTTCCCTTTTAGATTTTTAAAACCCCAACCAAATTTCACGGCAAGCATGGAGGCGAAGCTGGACGCTTAGAAAGATGACTGATTCCGATTTGCTCCTTTATTTTACCTCAATTTAATGGACCGGATGATCTGCGTTTCCCACAACCTTGCAGGGGAGGTAAAAATCTAACCGTTTCTAAGAGATTTTATAAACAAATATCACCATTTCGCTTGTTTAAACCAGCTCGAATAGATATAAATATACCTTTAAAATACTAAATTAAGATTTTTAGTGTAGTTAGGTGTGTGGAAGTGCATGTATACTGATCTATTACTGTGTAGCTTGTCAGCTAACACTCATCAAATGTAAACTGCGTCAACACCATTAACATTTCATACTGAGCTGGTGATATGGGTTTTGTCGTGGTTAAAGTAATATTTAACACTAAACAGTACGGGTGTTGTACTTATATACATCAGTATTACATTTATATAGTATGAATATGATGCTTAATCAATTCTCATTATTTGTCCTCAATTTAAATGGCAAGTGAACCCATCATCATCATCATCATAATCAATTCAGAGTTGATTTATGATAAATGTTTTTTTCTTTCTTTCTTGATTTGGTGTTCATTAATTTTTTTTAAACGCTTTTATTTTAATCAAAACAAACAGTAACTGCAACAATAGGAATAACAAATATAGCAATATATGTATAACTATTATTGTATGATGATTGTTATTAAAATGTAATTGTAATTATAATCAGTTTGGATAAAATACTACTAATATATATATATATTTTTTACATTTTTTAAATATTTTAAACATTTATTTATTCTAGACTTTGTTTTTAAATGTGATTAATAATAGACAACCCAGACGTCCCTTGTAATTTGTGAGCGATTATATTTGCTGTGTTTTTGAGATGTTTTGTGTTCTGCGCTCAGGTAGCTGTATCCAGTGGGGAGGTAGGCTGTTCCAGGGTGTGTGATGAAGTTCACCCAGCCCTTGGAAAGCCGGAAGCTGTCATCTCTTCTAGAGAAGGCAGTTTCTAGGGAAGCCAAACTATGGAAGGGTTACGTGCCAAAGAAACCTACCAACCAGGTGAGACAGTCTGTCAGCTGATATCTCTGGTTTGTTAGGTATGACAACACACTGTTTACATAGTGGGAGGTTGATAATTTAAGGTACTTTCTGTCCAGGCACAATGTGAATAGTAATGTTGTCATCATCATTATCATGTACTGTAATTTGTAAGCCTGCATTTCAGAAGATCCCTTAAGATTCTGCAGTATGCATTTATGACTTGCTTTATAAATCCGGAATTTTGTAGACACACAGAGACACTGGGATACAGTTTTATGAGGCTGTTTTATCTCCTGTTGTGACTATATGGTGCTTTTGTGTCTGTTACACGCACACATGCGCCAGTGTGTGAGGTTTGCTATCTAAACTGATCCTGATGGGAACTGTGGCAGTTTTATTGTGCATACAATTTGGGCTTGCATTTAGTTTGAAAAAATGCATTACTATTATAAATAAGCATCTGTGCATTTGAGTCTACTCGGATCGACAATAAAAACGGGTTTGGTTTGGATTTGAGTCAGTATGGGTTGCTTTGTGTTTGATTTGAATATGTTTTTATTGTTTAGGATACAGATATTTCCCCTGAAAAGCGTGATGAGGCCGTCCGGTGGTTGAGGGATGTGCATTCCCAGCTGAAGCTTTATCCAGAGACCCTCTGCCTGGCCATCGGCATCCTGGATCGCTTCCTCTCTGCCATTAAGGTAATGTTTAAAAACATCTGACCGGTCAAGGTCTTCTGCCCCAGTCAATGATTATGGTTTTATGGCATTTTCCGTTATACAGCTGTCCATAACAGGTTTTAGCTGTGTGTTGGCTGGTCTAATTGCAGCCCATGATAGGTACTTCACTTAATAACACCCTATTTTAAAAAAACAATTATAATAATGTTCTCTCGTATGAATTTGGCTTATTCTTAGTATTGTGTGTGGCAAATATTGCAGCTCTTATGATACATTTTCTGATACATGCTTAGGATTAAAGCAAAATTTATCAGGTGCATTTTATGAATTTTATCGTATGCATATATGAATTTTATGCATTAAAATGTATGCATGTCGTATGCATGTTTAAATGTGTGCATGTTATGCATTATAATGTATGGATTTAAAGTTTGATTAGCATAATTGCATTTATGATCATATGTTAACTTGTGTGCAGTGAACATTATTTTACTCCGTTATAGAACTTTTACTGTTATGTAATTGCTTTACAGATAAAAGTTAGGTAACTATTTAGCTTAGTGGTTTTTATTATACAACACTGAATATCTTTTGCTCTCTTGTCTTTGTGCCAATTTCTTTTAGAACATCAGAAAACGTTCCTGAACATTCAAGGGCCGCAGAGACAATTCTAGATTTTCTTTTGAGAGAGAGAAAGTGAAACTGCCTGCTCAGTATTTTTAGATGCAGCTACATGGCACTCACTGCACATCTGATTAGTTCTTGTGCTTTGGCATTCAAGTGAACAGGAAATAAACACAGGATGTTCACATGTGTGTGAGAAACATTTGCCCTTACCTGTTTGTGACAAATCTTTATATATTAAAGAGTGGGATATTGATCCAGACAACAAATTACATTAAATCAGTCCTGAAATCCCCAACAGACTTTTAATCTCCTTTAGAACAAGATTTGGTCAATTGTTGTTCACTAGATATGTCGCACAAGATTGACTTGCATTTTCAAGACCCCCCTTTCCATTAAACATATTTTATTCGACTGTGCCACTTTTAATGCAAGTAGACAACATTTTTATGTAGTAAGCTCACTTAAGAACTTGTTTAGTGGAATTTTACCAGAAAAGAGTTTAGGATTTTTATCATGTTAATGTAAAACATCTTGTATTATATTTCCTGCTGTTTTGTTTTTCCTTTTAATTGTATTTAAGCAATTCTTGTTTTTTTGTAACTCAGTTTTTGCCATGAAGAAAGCCTCAGATGCTGACATGGCATAAAAAAACCCATTATTACTACTACTAACTGTTGTGACAAACTCTGCATACACAATGAGCAGTGCACGAGATGCATTATATCAGTACCGTCATTGACCAATCTCTCTCTCTCTCTTTCAGGCCCGTCCTAAGTACCTGCGCTGTATCGCCATCTCTTGTTTCTTCCTGGCTGTTAAGACCAGCGAGGAAGATGAGGTGAATGAAATATTATTATGCCAATCTACGTTCAGAGGCACTAGAGCTGATGCATGGTCAACTTCGGTCATCATGGCTCTCTGTGGCTTTATCTGTTTATGTAGCAGTTAAAACTGACCATGTCACGAGGGAGGCAGATAAAGCCCTTTCAAGTCTAAAATCAGGTTTGATGACCTTTTAGTAAAAAGTGTTCTTTACTGAGACTGACGTATGACAGAACATTCCCATCAGCTGCTTCATGAAAGGACAGACAGTGAGACATTTTCTGTAGGAATATGACGACTGCGGTTTCTGTACTTGTTTCTACTTAAAACGCCAAAGATGGACTAATGTTTAATCCGATTATTTTCTGGCAGCCCTTTAAAGTCATTTCTGGCTCGAACTGACCATGTGATGTGGCTTAAACTTAATGAAGCAATTACCAAAATGAGTTCAAAGTTATGCCATTACTGTTAGATTTCAAGCTGCTTCTTTTTTTCAACCAGTATGTTTGTGTTTTAATAATTCTGTGTGTTTCTGTGGCTGTCTCTGTGTGTGTAACCGTTTATTGTGTGTTTTTGCAGCGGATCCCTTCGCTGAGAGAGTTGGTGTCCAGCAGCAAATGTGGCTGTTCTCCGTCGGAGATCTTGCGGATGGAGAGGATTGTTCTGGATAAGCTAAACTGGGACCTGCACTCCACCACCGCACTGGACTTCCTTTACATCGTGAGTGCACTTCCTCTCTCTCTCTCTCTCTCTCTCTCTCTCTCACACGTGCACGCACACACACGCAAGATGCCACCAAACTTTTGACAGATGCCAAACTCTGCTTCATATATATTCCTGGGTCTCAGTCAGACTTCCATACAATTACAGAAAATGTCAATGTTCCCCAGCACAAGTATGTCTCTAAGATGTTACATAACGCTTCATCTGGTGAACATGTTTAAAAAATATGTTTGACAAGCATTTAAGGAAAGACATTTTAAGGAAATTTTCTATATGTCTAACATTTGACAGGAACGGTCTTTGACTTATTGCAGATGAGCAAAAGCTCTAAAAAAATACATCTTTCAGATGATAAAAAGCACATCAAATGGACATCTCATTGATGTGTGTTCAATGAGTCGGCAAATATGTTAGACGGTGCATGTCAATTACAGATGCATAATGTATATGGTAACACTTTACAATAAGGTTTCATTTGTTAACATTAGTAAATGCATTAGCTAACAATGAGGAATAGATTTTCACAGCATTTCTAAATCTTAAATGTTAATGCTTGTTAATAAAAATACAATTGTTCATTAGTTCATGTTAGATCACAGTGCATTAACTGAACAGATACAACTTTTGATTTTAAAAATGTATCTAAATGTTGAAACAAAACAATAAACAGTGTTAATCTTAATGTTAAAGCATTATTATTGTTAATGTAACTAATGTATTTGACTAATGTTAACAAATGAAACTTATTGTAAAGCATTACCATATATATTGCTTTACTTTATCGCTATCTGATTTGGTTCATATTGGAAGCGGATAATATCAGTTTAGCTAATTCACACAGAACACTATACTAGTTCACAAAAGTACTAAACTGTTGTAAAACCTATTTGCTAAGGCAAGCATCTTATTGTTGATCATATTTAAAGTTATGGATCTGATCAAGCTAATGCTATCAGTCTATATTTTTGAGTTTTTCCTTTGCGTTTTTGAAAAGTTTCGCATACAGATGACGACATTGTAAAAACGATCCCCGTTCACACGGATCAGTGAAAACAACTAAAAACGTTGTATTTGTACCAGACCAGTAGTTTATGTCACTTTGCAAAGAAACGCTAAACATCCATAGACTGAGCGCGTAATATGCATGCACATGATGTCACTGTTCTCACAAATTCATAGCGGTATCTTTTCAAAAACTTGCAATCTGAAACCCGTTTTCGAAAGTTTGCGTTTTCAGGCTCCCAAAATGCCGTTGTCATGTAAATAAACTGGCAAAAGGGCTTTTAAATGAAGACAGTATTGTGTAAAGTCAGCCAACAAAAGTAGAATATTAGATGGATGTTGCTGCTAGTAGTGAGTGAGAGAAATGAATTTAGATTAGATTTTCTTCCTCATGTGAGTGTCAAAGAAGGATCCTCTTTCTCGGCACATTGAGGTTTCTGTTCATATCCAGCTCTCCATGTGGGGCTGAAGGACTGACAATTAATCTGATTAAGTGCTGAGATCCAAAAGAATCTTGTTTTTTTAAAATCATTTTTATCTACCCTTTCTCTCCGTGTAGTTCCATGCGATGGTTCTGAGCTGCAAGTCCGGGCGGCTGAACGTGGCGTTGTCGGGTCTGAACCCGTCACAGCACGTGGCTCTGCTCACCCAGCAGCTCTTCCACTGTCTGACCCACAATGCACTGCTGCAGGTGCGCGGCTCATTGCTGTCCCTCGGCCTCATCACGCTGGAGCTGGAGAAACTCTGTCCTGATTGGCTCGCTCTCACTGTCGACCTGCTACACAAGTTACAGGTAAGAACTGATGAAGTTCAGTGGCTCCAAATTGTGTTTGAATACATTATGATATATGATTCATTTAAACTAAACTCTTCCGGGATGTCAAACGTTAGTGAAACGTGTCCATACGGTCCAACGAGATGATTTCCATGTGCATCTGGGAAATATATGTAGAGTTTATTGTGGGGGTCAAAATATATAATGCAATGAAATGATGTTTGAAAGATGAACAAAAGTTTTGTTTCTCAAAAGTCTGATGGATCATATTTGATACATTTTAACATGATTTTTCTGGATGCATGGATAATCAAGTAAACCAAAGTTGCAGGTCATCTTGACATATTACTTACAAAATGGAAGTTATTGTTTACTTAATAAAACTCATTAAAGATTTCACCGCATAAAGACATGTGAACCACGACCTGAAGCTAGACGTTTTTACAGTTATACTAAAATTATAAACTATCGATCAGATGACAGAGGACATGTAGCAGATTTGATCATGTCAATCATTTAGAGGCCGTGCAAATTTGATACAGTAGTATTTATAGGGTTAAAAGAGTAAATTGGTATTGAATATTGTTTGTAAAATGAAATAATGTAGATTAAGAGTTTTTAGAGGGAGGCCAGATCCAAACATTTCCATTTAAGCAAATGCATAAAGTGGTCCGAAAGATCACATTGACGCAGAGACCTAAACAACTAAGAGCCGCTACACGTTAGAGTCGCACTAGCGGACATAATCCATCTCGCATGCTTGGGTTTCTGTAGACGCTCTAACCCTTATCATAACTCAGAAGAGGCCCGGTCACTCACTTCTCCAAACAAACTCAGTTATCTCTGCCAGCAGCGAGCTCAACGCCAAACAAAAAAGACAGACCTTTAAAAGTCATACATGTACAACAAACTCATGAAGAAATTCCCAAAGTTCAAGTTTACGGTTTCATGTAGCTTTAAAAATACAGGTTCAGTAACTAATACTGTCAACATCAATGAAGCAGTTTTAAAATATTATTGACTATGTATGTATTGAACATGATACACACCATCATTCAAAAGTTTGGGTTTGGTCAGATTAAAATAAAAATAAAAAATGTTTTTGAAAAGTCTCTTCTGCTCTCCAAGCCTGCATTTATTTGATCAAAAATACTGTAAAAACAGTAATATTGTGAAATATTATTAGAATTTGAAAGAAATGTATTCCTGTGATCAAAGCTGAATTTTCAGCATCATTACTCCAGTCTTCAGTGTCACATGATCCTTCAGAAATCATTCTAATATGGGGATTTGATGCTCAAGAAACATTTCTGATTATTATCAATAAATTATCAACAAACAGTTTTTTTGATGAATAGAAAGTTAAAAAAAAAAAGCAGCATTTATTTGAAATGGAAATCTTTTGTAGCATTATAAATGTCTTTACTGTCACTTTTGATCAAATTAGTTTGTCCTTGCTGAATAAAAGACTTACTGACCCCAAACGTACAAACAGTAGTGTATATCTGATATTATATGTGCAACCACACTTTTCTTTGATGTAGAACTAATACCGTATATGTATTTTTCCGCTTCCTCTCTCTCAGATCGACAGTTCTCAGCTGATTGGCTGTCGAGAGCTGGTTGCACGTTGCCTGTCCACACACACGGCTTCCCTGCCTCCTAACACTGTGTACATCTGCCATCCCCTGCTGAACGCCCCGGGGCCTCGGGACAGGGGAGTCCTGCCCGCCTGGCACGTGTCCCCCGCTCCGACTGCACCCTCTGACCCCAACACCACCCACAACCGTTCAAGCAAGTCCTCGGCCAAGCGGAAGGTGGAACACATGGAGGTGGACGAGTATTTTGATGGGATCAAGCGCCTGTACAACGAGGAGAGTCCCCAGGAGGGGGCGCTCATGTGTACGGGCCAAACAGCGGGAGGAGGGAAGCAGAACGCTGGCTCCTCCCCCTGCCCGCCTCTCCAACCGGCCAGAGAAACCTAGAGGAAGAAAATCACACAACCACAGCAACCGTGTCCATCAGTTCACCTCAGAGCAAGAGAGAGGCCAAAAATACTAACAAAAAAACATTCTGTGCATGATGCCATTTCATAACCGTTCACTGAGCGTACACATAAAAGGCTTTGAAAAAGCAGAAAAAAAATCTATATATAAAGGAAAAATGTTTGCAAAAAAAGTAGGAATATTTTTTCCTCTATCTGTGGAAACTCGTATAGTTCCTGTTTGTCTCTTTTTATGTGTATTTCCTGCCATTTATTTCTGTAACTTTCACTGTCCTTTTCTCTCTTTTTATTTGTCAAACACAGCCCTCAACATTTCTGAGTGCTCTTATTTTATATATATATATATATATATATATATATTTGAAGGCTGTGGTAAAAGTGGCATTTCTGAACACATTATATTAGTTTTGTACAAATTTACTCTCTCCTTCACAGCTGGGTCTAATTGCTCGTTGTGATGTGTGTGTGATCATTGAGTGAGTGAGTGTGTGTGAGTATTTGAAGGGTGATAATGTCCCTATCACTTCCTTAAACTGAGCATTAACGATGAGCTGGTGTTATCCGTGGCATTAGATCACACATGGCGTGACTTAGTTAGTTGAACTGTTTGTCGCTTGTTCTAAACCTAGTAATATAACTGTTATATCGAGTAGAATTAAATTCATAAGATTCTGAACTAACATAAAAAGCTTTAGACCTTCACCATTCCTTTGCTGATCATAATAACCTCCATGCGCTGTTCCTGCCGAAAGCTTTCTCTCGTGCTCTGAGGTGCTGATGACAGTCCGGGACGCTGCTGAGAAACCTCCCAAAGCTCAAATAAATGAAAACGTACTGAACTGCTGATGTCTCTGATGTCACTTTTTTCTAAGTGTGTGTGTGTGTGTGTGTGTTTGAAGAAACAATACTGTACTCTTAACAATGAAATCTGATATTTTTACTGGGGAACTCATTGCACTCACTAACAAAAGGGAGAAACAGGTCATGGTTGTGATACACAGGTCATGCTTTTACGTCATCTTTTGTGTTCCGTATGCGGTTTGAGTTGTTGAAGAAAATGTGTATTCAGTATCTAAAGCCAAGTAAGTGGAATTAGAAGCTATTTATTCAAATAGTAATGTTTTAAATTACTAGAACTTATATTTTATATAATAATTTCAAGCAGTTGCAAAATAATTGGCAAGTTGGAGTTGTGGCATGTTGCATAAGAAGTGACATGCTTATTTCATACAATGAAAAGAGGATGCTGCAGGATATTTTTCCATAGTTAACTTAATTTGTTTTGATTTTTAGTTCATGAATGTTTTAGTGGATGGGAGTCAGTTCTCAAGTTCACACAGGTATCCCAGAAGAGGAACCACAGGTTCATTGCATATACTATGAACATGTTTTTATGTTGAACCACCTTTTGTCTTCATTTTATAGTTTAGCAGTTAAAAACAACCATAAAACAACCATTGAGCCAAAAGTTTTCCCTGAAAAGTGTGCTTGTGCATAAAAATTTTTTTTTTTTTTATTTGCTTACTAAATGCTACTTGATTTGATATTTTGTTACTTAAAGTAATGAAATTCATAAAGGGGTGAATTCAGATTGATTGGGACTCTTTGTCGTGTCACAACAATCAACCTGAATTCTCCCCTATTTTCACTACTCTCAAGTGTCCAAACACTTCAGGTACTGTATACTTGTGAAGTTTGTCATTACATAATAAAAAAATTAGGCTACCTCGGTCATCCAACGTATTTATACGTATATATAAAATAACATTTAATGAAGTTCTTGTATTTCATAATATATATAGGCTACTACAATATATTTTAGCAGTAGTAGGCTACTTTAATAGTATAAAGCAGGTTGTTAGTATTGTAATTATATTGTATTATTCATCACAAACTTCAAACCATAGTTTTTGAAGATAGATAGATAGATAGATAGATGTGTGTGAGGTTCACAGGTATATCTCAGCACGCAGGTATGCAGGTGGAACTGAGAGAGAAACCCGAGGGCGGAGTTACAATCTCAACAGCGAAACCGCCTGTCAGGTCCTTTGACTCCCTTCCTTCAGTTTGATTGTGCGATAACCCGAGAGGGATTCACACAGCATGGCCACAGACTTCACTCAGGAATCCGTGCTGCGCTTCGTCGTCAACAACGGCGGGAAGGTGCGAAACGCGGATTTATTACATCACTACAAGCGGTTTTTGAGAGAGGACGAGGACAGAGTGCAAAACCGGGAGTTATTTAAGAGGTATGTGAACTCCGTGGCGACTGTGAGGCAGGAGGAGGGGGTGTCTCATGTTGTACTAAGGAAAAAATACCGTGTGCATCTCGGAGACATCGCCACGAACCACGAGCCCGAGCGACAGAAAGAACGAGACTCCAAACCAGCGGCGAGCGGTAAACCACAAGCTGATCTGACAATCCCAACTCGTGTTGAAATCTTGCCAGCTGCTGGTATTATCATCCCCACCACCAGCAACAACAATAACAACAAGGATTCTACTCCCACTTTTGAGAAAGCAGTCAAAACTTCATCACCACATGGGAGGGAACAACCTGCTGTTTACACTTCTGCTGCAGAAAAGGTGAACAACACCTGCCATTTAAAACCAACCCCATCTGACACTGACAGTCGCTCGAGTGGGAGCGGCCAGAGCTTTGAACAGCTATGGGAGTCAAAAGCAACCAGGGAGGCAACAGAGCTGGAACACAACAGTGTTTACCCCGCCAAACCAAGACAATTAGGGGAAGCAGATGGTTGCGAGCAGTCCTTCACCGCCCCTGCTTACTATGAGGTGAGATTGTCGCCTGCAGTTGAAAGGAAAAGTTTGGATGCAAACACGTTTGAGGTTCACGCCAAACACTCAACCGAGCCTGTCGCCAAAGCATGGCCTTTACATTCAACCCTCGGACAGTCTCATGTATACAACTCGTCTCCTTGTCTACTGGACCGCCCTGTTTCTCCACACATACACTCCCAGGCGTACACTCATGCAGGCCTGAGTCGAAGCAATGATAGTCTACTACGGCCGAACGGAGGGTTTAATGGGTTTCCAATCCAAGAGCAGGACGAGTATGAGTCTCAGATGCACGGCTTGCCTGAAGACGGTCCTCCTGTCCATGCAAGTGCAACGTATCTGCAGCTCCATGGGCCTTCAAGTCTATCCTCTAGTCGGGATAGCATCTCAATCCCCTCTCCTTCTTCTACTCCACCTGACACTGGCTGGCCTCAAGAATTTGGGCGTGAGGATCAGTCCAGTGATCAGGGACTCGGAGGACAAGACGGGAACGATGTACGCACTTTCCTGCGTCGCAGACAGGAGGCAAGGATGCTGTCCCAACTCCACCAACCGAGTCGAAACATCCCGTCCCTGCACCACTCGACGGGTCACCTCGATGACGAGGACTCCAGAACATCTACGCGAAGCAATTCGCCGGAAACCCATTATGGACCCATGGCCCGGAGGTTGACGTCCCGTCTGCGGAGTCGCATGTGTCGGAGTCTCGGAGAAGACCTGGATCAGTCGTTCCCAGAGGACAACATCTCGGCACGACACAACCGTCTCCAGCGGTTGTCCTCGACTCTAAGCATGGGCAATTTAGTCAGCGCGTCCTCCAGCCGAGGACACAGTTCCCTCTCATCGCCCATGGGATCCACACAAAGTTTGCACGATGGGTCGTTCAGCAGCAAGCATTCGCCCGTCCCTCTTGACTCCAGAGAACACAACTGGTTTGTCAAAGCAGCATCAGGCTCTTGGACCGACATCTATGCTCTCTTACGAGAGGACCCGAATCTCCTGAGCAAACGAGACTTCATATCCGGCTTCACCGTCGTCCACTGGATTGCAAAACATGGCGACCATCGCGTCCTGAACACGCTGTGGTACGGAGTCGACAAACTCGGGCTGACTTTAGACGTCAACGTGAAAACTTTGTGCGGCTACACGCCGCTTCACCTGGCGGCCATTCACGGCCACAAGAAACTCATTCGGCTCCTGGTGCAAAAGTTCAAAGCTGATGTGCGGATACGGGACAGCAGCGGGAAGAAACCGTGGCAGTACTTGGGCAAAGACGAACACCGGGACATCTTAGAGATTCTGGGTGCCCCACAGAAACGCATCAGCGGTTGTCCAGCAATGCCAGAAAACCTGCCCGCAAGATCTGCCCCCACAAAGGTGAACGTCAAAAGACACACGTCTATTGCAGCACTGTTCAAACACAAGTCTCAGTTGATGGTCAAGTCTAGTCCAGAAGCTTTTTAGGGGCTAGATTGTTGTAAGGGACTTAAACCCTTGCTCATAATGGTGGCACTTTTTTTTTTGCTGGTGTAAAAACACTGTCACTTCTTCTTTTTTTTATGATTAAAAATATGGCAACTTGCATTGAATGGTACAATGTTTTTCTGTTTTGTTCTTGGTTTGTAACTCTTTATGTCCAAAACTTGAGTGTTTTCTATGAATGTCATTTATATATATATATTGGTGTTTTGAAACTCCCTTATGAGGCTGATATTAAATACCTCTCTCTTATAATATGAAAGCATTAAAGGTATAGTTGACTCAAATAAAACTTTATTTGACTGTCATTATTTACTCACCCCCATGTCTTTCCAAACCGGTTTGACTTTTTTCTGTGGAAATCAAAAGAAGAGATTTTTTGCCAATGCAAAGAAAGTCAATGGGATCCAATGTTGTTTTGGACTCCACTGACTTTCGTTCTAAGGAAAAAAGTAGTTCTTGAAAATATATTTGTTCCATAGAAACTAGAAAGCCATTCAGGTTTGGAACGACATGAATGTGAGTACAGAATTATAATTTTTGAGTGGTCTATCCCTTTAATAATTCTTGTCTCACTGTTTTGCTTCATACTAATACAAACTGGATTCCCACTCATGTTGTTTCAGACTGAGGATCATCTAAATATGTTTCTGCTCATAACAAGTTCTTCATTTCCTCCTCAGGGACAAATTTGCTTCAGTGCCCTGCAATTGTTTTTACCCTTAAGCTCTGCAGGCATTGGAAGCTGTTTGTGCCCCTCGGTGCTTAATCTAGGAAACTATGCAGTTCAGATATGTCCTATTTCAAACTCATTTAGTTTACTCTCTTGATTTTTGTGTTGGGATATTGCAGTTTGGTGTCTTTCTTCCATGATCTCACATGTTGAGTTGCTCACACACTTTCCAGCACTGCATGTGTCCATGCTGAAAACCACAGATAAGCTCTTCGCTGGTTTAATATTTAACTCACTTTTCCTCCTTATCTTAAAACGTTGTATGAGAGATAAAAGAAAAACCTCTAAAATCCAACTCATTTGGAAGAACATTCCAGTCATAGCTCGCAGACCTCGAGTGTTACTTGAGCAGCAACCGAGTGAGTTAGGTTGAGTTTTCTCTCTGCCTTTTCTCTCTTCCTTTTTTACGAGTCATTTTGTGGAGCAAGTTAATGTTCATGTTTGAGTTCTAAAGGCTTGATGATTTGCATGCTGAGCTAAACCTGTTTTTTGTGTTCTGTGTGATCTGAGAGGTAGAAAAACAGAGTTTAGGAAGAGAGATAACGTGACCGCACTGGTGGAGTTGTTTTTTTTTGTTTTTTTTATCTCTCCCCATCACTTTGTTTCTTCTATAGAAACATCACTGAGCGATCTATGTCTATGCAGTGTTGTGTTCGCTGACATGTTTGGACTTGTCACAGGGAGTGTTGGCTGTTAGTCTTACATAATATTTACTCCTTATGATGCACCTTTATGTTCCAGCTTTATTATTTTGAATAAAACACAGACTTTGACCATTGTAAAACCGTCTTGAGCTTTGTTTCAATTGCATGTGTGTTGAGATGCATTAATATACAGGCCAATCGAATAGTTTGACCTTGAAATCAAGCAAAGCTTTCCCAGCATTTTCATTTCAAAGGCAAACAATTTCTCTGGTACATGCAACATATTCTGATTTCGACTTTTTTCAGACTTTGAATAATTTTGAGGCACACAGTAGTGGCCAGAAGTTATGCATGGAGGGAATTTTTGTTTTTAATGACCCTATAAGTTTGGCGAAACCATCAAAATATGAGGAATTCATATATTTTAAAAAATATATTTTAAATACAATGACAGAACAAAACACTAAACTTGTGTTGAGGTATTTGTCTAGAAACTATTTGGATAAAAAGGCAAACTACAGCTGCAGGTTTTATTTTATATGCAAAAAACAACAAAATCCATTATTAATATTTCATTGGTTTTCAAATTTTTGCATGTGTTCATACTTTCTTTGTAAGACAGCCTGGCCAAAACATTATGTTTTGCACAATTTTGCATGTTTCATTGCGTTATAAAACAATTGACTCCAAGCACAATATGCTTAGAAAATCTTTAACAAATTTTTAATAATATTTGAATAAAAAGTGAAGATGTCAATTTTCTGAGGCTGGACATCACATTTGGCAACTGAACCGTCTGCAGTTTAAATGATTCAGATTGTTTGCACAGCCCTGATAAAGTAGCACATATCATTATGGTTTAGCCATTACACTGATTGGTGATCTGGTTACCATTACATTGTTTGTTTGGCAGTTTCTTTTCACTCACTAGTTTCCTGTTGCAGAACTGACCATATTATGGCTTGTATCAAGTGACCCGATTCTCTCTAAAGGGATCATTTCATGAATAAAGGTGAATATAACAGGACTCCAACACTTTATGACCAGTTGACCAATTTCCAGCATTTTCCCAGGCATTTGTGATTATGCAAAAAAAAAAAAAAAAAACAATGCAAAAATCTTTAGTACACCTAGAAACAATTTCTCTCCCTGCCCTTTCTACTTGGTTGAGCAACTGGTTTCACGCAAATGCAAAACATTCAGAACATCATAAGAGCTTTATTTATGCAGCATAACTTTCAGTTTGCACAATGTGCATCTGAGGTGAAGATTTCAGATAAGTAGCATATTTGTTGAGCAGTGAAATCTGAATTTGAAATATAGCACATGAATACAAGTAGGCTACACCAGTCATTAAATATGAAGTACTTTTGTTTTACGTGAGGATACAGGAACTTGCACACACAAAAATGAAACCTGTTAAAGCTGCAGTAAGCAGTTTACTGAAAAAAAACAAAAAACATTTGTTTGTACATTATCCTGGCTGTGTAAATAGGAGGAAAACAAAGTGGATCAGGCCGATCCACAGAGCACCGAAACACTTTGTAGTTAGTTTTTGTAGTTTACATGGAGATGATAACGGTATCATTTTAAAAAATGTTGAAAAAGTTGCATGTCAGGCCCCCAAAATGCCCCCAAAATGCCGTTACCCAGTAAATGAACGCCAAAACTCATAAAAAGTTCCCTATCAAGGCTACGGAACTTCGACATTACGGATGTCGTATATGGGAACTCCTCTCCTCCTTCACTTCCGCTGAAATCTTATAGGCTAACGCCAGCAGAGCTGGCCAATTGATGCAAATTATGCAAATACTGAAACACCGTTGCAGTAATAATGCAAGTGCAGCGTCAATTCCCTTCAGAATCTCACACTCAAATCGTGTGCTAGAAAGCTGATACTAACCTCTACAACTACTGGATTATTCGCCGTCGTCGAAAGTGCGCCGAAGATACTGCAACTGTCTTCTGCATCCGATGGCGACCATCTGCAACTTATGCTCGGGCCCCATCGTGCCCCCGGACACGCACCTGTTCTGCGTGGCGTGCATGGGGCTGGCCCACGCCGAGTCCGCCCTCAAGGATGGCGGGTCCTGCGAGCTCTGCGCGGACATGTCCCTACGAGCTCTCAAGGCCAGGCGGGCTGAAGCTCGCACAGCAGCGGGGATCGGGCCCACTGCCGCCGCCGAGCCGCTGGTGGGCCCCTCGAGGTTCGACCCCCCCGTGAGTTTCCCCGACTCCACCTTTCGCCCCCCTCGCGAAGTCGCTGACTTCGTGTCCTTTGGGGCAAGTGAGGAGGAGGACTCCATGTCTCTGTCCGCCTCTGAGAACGACTGGGGCGCGGAGCAGGCCACACCGGAGCTGGCGGCCGCGGAGCATGAGACCCCGGCGGACCTGCAGGACGAGCTTTTTCGTATCCTCTCCAAGGCCGTCGAGGAACTGGACCTCTCTTGGAAAGCTCTGGATGAGCCATCCAAGAGCAAACTGGACGCGTGGTTCCTCCAATCGAGCTGCCGTCAGGCCGCTTCGAAAAGGGAAACCCCGTTCTCCGAAGTTGTGGGTGGCCCCGCAATCGGCGTGCACTCTCACTTCTACCCAGGCCATGTTTGCCCCCGTTAACGAGGCGGGGGACCACGGTTACCTCCGTATCCCCCCCGTCGAGGAGACCGTCGCTGCGCACCTCTGCCCGTCGGCTCCCGCCCTGGGCTCGGACCGCAGCCTGCTGTCCAGAGCCTGCAGATTCACGGCCCATCAGGCTAACAAAGCCTACGGCGCAGCGGGGGAGGCGCTATCTGTGCTGCACGCCATGGCCGTTCTCCAAGTGCTGCAGGCTAAACTGCTAAAGTCTCTGGATGGCACCGCCTCTATCGACGCTGACGCCATCCAGGATCTCCGTTCAGCCACGGACCTCGCGCTCCTAGCCACGAAGTGCTCGGCCCAGGCGATAGGCCGTTCGATGGGGTTTTTGGTGGTTCTCCACCGACACCTGTGGCTCAGCCTTTCAGACCTGCAGGAGGCTGATAGGAAGACGCTGCTGAATGCACCGATCTCCCCAACAGGCCTGTTCGGAGACACCGTTGAGAAAGTCACCGAGCGTTACTCCGAGACTCAGAAGAAAGCTACTGCCCCCGCCTCCACTGCAGCCTCGCTCGCGCTCGTCTTCCGCCTCGGGCCGCCAACCTCAGGTTGCTGCCAGAAGGCAGACAGCACCCCGCCCCGAGCCGGATGCTCGTAGAGGCCGAAGCGGCCAGTGGCAGGGAGCGGGTAAGAATAGGACGGCTCAAAGGAGCCCGCGCAGGAAGGTCGCTGCGTCCCCTCCCCAGCGAGGCCAAAGCAGTCGTCCTGACCGCCTGGGTAAGAGGGGAAGAGAGCGCCAGGCTGGTCCCGTTCAAACCAAGCGCCGCGCTCTACAGCACTTAGTCTCTCAACGTTCCACGAGCGTCATGTGCAGTTGTGTTGTGAATGTTGTTTCTTGTGCACCGTGTTCAATAAAGCAAACTACCACTTCACAAACAGAGCTCCTTTCCCCTCTTGCACCACACACTGTGTTACCCGCCCTGCCCGCGAGCAGCGCAGAGTCACGGTCTGTAGCTATAAAGGCACCTCGTGGGCAACGCGAAGTGTCCTTTCCCAGCCCTCAAATAGCGGCGATGACCGCAGCGGTGATGACCGCAGGATTAGATCTACCCACGCTGAGTCATTTTCAGACAGCGTGGGAAGCTATTCCAGGCATTTCACCGTGGGTGTTAAATGTGATTCGGCACAGGTACACACTTCAGTTCAAACGTTCGATTCTGAAGGGAATTGACGCTGCACTTGCATTATTACTGCAACGGTGTTTCAGTATTTGCATAATTTGCGTCAATTGGCCAGCTCTGCTGGAATTAGCCTGTAAGATTTCAGCGGAAGTGAAGGAGGAGAGGAGTTCCCATATACAACATCCGTAATGTCTCGTTCCTTGCCTTTCAGGGAACCGAGGTTACAAAAGTAACCGGAGACGTTTATGTTTGTAGTTGAAAATGGTGTCGTGTAAACGGCCCCTCAGTTTAACAGGTGAAATATATAGTAAAAAAAAATAACATCAATACTTACGGAAGATGAGTTTCATTGACAAGACTTGATCAATCATAAAACGTTATTTTATTTTTATTACAGTTAAATGACATATGAAAATGGCAAATAATGCAACACCAAGACAATGAGGTTGTATTTAAAAAATAGATTTATTTTGCCTTCCAATTGTGCTCTTTTTTGCCTTTAAACAGTGTAAAGCATGGCTGAACCTTCTCTTCAGATTAGGCCCATCAAAAAAAAAAAAAAAAAAAAACAACAACAATTGCATGTGTATCAGATCACAACAGCTCTTATACAAGAACAGTCCAATATAAACACTTCCATTACGAGCATCTACAGTTTGCTGCTATTGCGGTCTATGTGTTTAGATACAGCCGTACGGGGTATGATACTTCGTGAATTAAGATTATCCAAATAAAAACAGCCACAATTTAAAATAAAATAAAATATATTATTGGCAAAATAAGTTGGGCATGTGCATTGCGATCAAACCAGGAAATATATAAAACCCTGCATGCAGCCGAGTTGTGAATAATATTTATTCAACATCAGTTTTAACAGACTTTTCGCTTCCTAATCGCTATTGAAAGCAAGTACTGATGTTGTGTTCAAGTGCCAGTGAACAGTTATTATTGTTTCTGGTAGTAATTGTCATGATTTCGATATAATAGCACCTCTTAAAGCTGACCACAAACGCCCAAAAGCCACACAAACACCCTCACTAGTAATATGCTTACAAAAATACATCATCTATGCTGTTTTTAAACCTTCTACATTTTAAAATCACGAGGGCATTGCTCAGAGTATGTACAGCGGCGCACAGAGTACAAAATTGTTTCTAAACGTAAAATCATAAATATTTAGCTGTCGCATTTATTGACAACAGGAATTTCAAAGCGTAGACAGTAAGTGTGTGTGTGTTCGATAGTTTTTGTGACATCATAGTGGTTCATCTGTTCCAAAGTGCTCAGAAGTTACAGGGCTGGAAATCATTCGTGTTTTGGCCAATCACAATGATGCCATTGAATTAGCATTGTGCTGTGCCTTGTGCTTCAGTGTTGTGCTATATGCTAAGTATGTAGTGTAAATGCACTGTGCATTTATTTAGTGGTGCAGTGTAGATGATGTCTAATGGGCAAAACCCGCAGTTACGGTCTTCCAAACTTTGCGTTCATGTGCAATGGCACATTGGGAAAACGTCTGTGGTGCAACTCCGTCATCATTTCCTTCATTTAAGGCACTTGTTTGTGCGCACTGCTTATCATCAGTGTCATTGATTCATATTCCTCCTCAGCTGTGAGTGGCGTCAGTCTATGATGGGCGGAGTCAGAGTGAGGTCACAGTGGTGGGGCGTGTCAGGTGGGTGGAGTTAAAACAAGGCTGTGTTTGGGGGGCGGAGTCAGTGTTCTTTGGGTGGTGTTCAGGGGGCAGGGTCTCCTCCAGCCTCCTCACCTGCTCCTCTCCCTGGCGTATGAGCTCGTCCAGGTGGCGCTGGCGTATCAGCAGGGCGGGTTTGATGCGGATGTAACGCTGGTAGTCGTGCAGCTGTGGGCGGCTCAGGTAACCGGACAGAATGTCCTGAACCACTCGCTCGCGCCGGTCCAGGTTTTCCTTCAGCTCTCGAGCGTCTTCCTGTTGACTGCTCAACTGCTTCCTCTTCAGCTGCAGAGATTCCTACAGGGACACACAAACACACATTAACTTAAAAACACATTAAAAGTTTGGGGTCAGTAAGAATTTTTTTTTTTTTTTTTTTAAAGAAAGTAATACTTTTATCAGGCATGGTTAGGTTAAATTGATAAAAAAGTGACAGTAAAGACATTTATAATGTTTAATGCTGTTCTATTAAACTTTCTATGTAAAAAATTGATAATCAGAAATGTTTCTTGAGCAGCAAATCAGCATATTAGAATGATTTCTGAAGGATCATGTGACACTGAAGACTGAAGTAATCACTCCAGTTGCATCACAGACATAAATCACATCTTAAAATGGATCCAAATAGAAAATGGTTATTTTAAATTGAAATAATATTTCTCAATTTTACTGTATTTTTGACCAAATCAATGAAGCCTTGATGAGCATTAGAGATGAAAACATAAAAAAAATCTTAAAACAGTATCGTACATTTTTTTTTATAACTGTATGTGATGCTAGATGAAACAGAAACATAATTGTTTTATAATTATTATTATATTTTATAGTTTCAATATGTCAGCAGTCTCCAAACCTGAGGCTGTCTTTAGTTAGCTTTAAAATGACTAGTTACAGTCACTCTAGCGGTTAACTTAGCAAGCAAGGATGTTTTTATGATGGTCTAGTGTTTGTAGAAGAGTTTCACAGTGTAATAATCACAAACACAGTGACGTCAAACCCCTTCTTGCTGGAAGCTCCTCCTAATAGATACTTATTTGTACAGTTCCTGATGCTTGTCAAACAGGATTAGCTGTATAAAACTATAAAATAAACAAAAGCACAATCGAAGGACTTAAAACCAAACTGTTTTGAAGACGTGGGAATTGCTCTGATATAAGTGTGGCAGGCTGGTATTGAAAAAAAAAAAAGGTTTCTGAAATGCTCATGCATGTGCAATATCTAAAATATTACTATCAGTATATTGAAACTACATTTTAAACACCAGTGTGTCATGAGACACAGTGTTATCATAAACTTGACCCTCAATTCGCGATGACGTTAAGTTCGAGTGTAATTCACAGATAAGACTTTATCTCTGTCCTCACCTGCGTTTGAGGCGTTTCAAGTGAATCACTCTATCTTATGTAATATCATGTCCTTTAATTAGCATTTCTTGTTCTTTCTCAGTGCGTGAAATGCGGGCAAACTGTATAATTATTTGGAACAGCCCTTTCTTCAGAAAAACTAAATGTTAAAGGAGTGTCCGGTTGGGAATTCAGAGTATGATTACATGACAACAATGTGCTAAAACTGGAAAAGTTTTGCTTTTGCGTTTTTTTTCACGCACAGTTGTCAAAACGATCCCGTTCACAAGGATCTTTGAAAACTACTAAAAACGCTGTATTCTGCTGCCAGGCCAGTAGGTGGCGATGCCACTTTTGAAAAAAACACTACGCGCCTATAGACTGAACACGTAATACACAAATCGCGTGACGTCAACGTTTTCAAAAAATTGCACTTTGTAACTTGTTTTCAAAAGTTTGCCTTTTTAGGCCCCCAAAACGACATTTTTGTGTAAACGAGCGGCCAAAACACATAAAACGTTTTCCATTTTTAGATGATAATGGTTTCGTGTAAACGGCCCTCAGACTGTTGTATGTTTCGGTCAATGGGAAGATGACATACACTTTCTAAAAATTATTTTTGCTAATTCTTTAATAATCATTATACATGTAGCCTCAATTATTTGAAAGGCTGCATGGAATATTTGTACTTACACTACTGTTCAAAAGTTTGGGTCAGTACGATTTTTAAATCAATACAACTTATATTCAGCGAGGATGCATTAAATTGATCAAAAGTGACAGTAAAGACATTTATAATGTTTATAATGAACTTTCTATTCATCAAAGGAGCATGAAACTAATGAATCACGGTTTCCACAAAAAATATGAAGCAGCACAACTGTTTTCAACATTGATAATAATTATTAGAAATGTTTCTTGAGCAGCAAATCATCATATTAGAATGATTTCTGAAGGATCATGTGACCTGAATCATTACTCCAGACTTCAATCTTTGATCAAAGGAATAAATTACATTTTAAAATATATCACCATAAAAAACAGTTATTTTAAATTGTAATAATATTTCACAATATTACAGTATTTTTGATCAAATAAATGCAGCCCTGGTGAGCAGAAGAGATTCTTTCAAAAACAATAAGACATCTTACAGACCCAAACCTTTAAACAGCAGTGTATGTAAATGTCAGGACTATTTCAAATAAACAAGTGTTAGTGAGTAAACTACAGCATGTGAGTGATGCAGTTGAGTCACATTAAAGGGGGGGTGAATTGCTGTTTCATGCATACTGAGTTTTTTACACTGTTAAAGAGTTGGATTCCCATGCTAAACATGGACAAAGTTTCAAAAGTTAAGTTGTACGTTTGAAAGGAGTATTTTTGTTCCAAAAATACTCCTTCCGGTTTGTCACAAGTTTCGGAAAATTTTTTTCGAGTATGGCTCTGTCTTACGTAAGATAGAGCGGAATTTCCTTATATGGGTCCTAAGGGCACTTCTCCGCGGCCGCGCGCGCACTCGCAGACCAGAGAGAGAAGAGAGCGAAAGCAGTACGTTACCTCAAAGCGCTATGCTCGGCTCGCTAAGTCAATGTCACCAAAGAAGTGGGTTTTTGGTTGGCAGGGCAAGACAACCCTGCACAGATTCCCAAAGAACCCAGCGTTAAGGGAATAGTGGATGGAGTTTGTTTTTTCGAAGCATCAACGGAGGTTGTGCACGACTCTTTGTTCCCTGCATTTCGACGATGATTGTTTTATAAACAAAGCCCAGATCGACTTATTTGCAGATCGTCTAATGCTTAAGGATCGAGCAGTCACGGTGAGTAAACTACTTCAAATGTCTCTCTGTGTTGTTGTTAGATCAGTTACCTTTAAGACTTGTATGTAAATTCATCTTTGCATATGAAATGAGCAATAATGAATAAACATTATTGCTCATCTCATATGCAAACATAACGTTTACATAGAAGTCTAAATGTGCAGTAGCAAAAATGTTTCAGAAAGATTAATCAAAATGACCATGTTAAATAAAATTGAATTGATTTTGCTGCAATATTATAATAATTTTATTCATATAATAAAATATATTAGGTTACACTTTAATTTAAGGTGACGTAGTTACATTGTACTTCCTCAAATAAGTACAGAGTAATATTAATTAATATGTGCTTACTATAGAGTTAA